>NW_027207369.1:300000-520865 GCF_963455315.2 Globicephala melas | reverse complement strand
GTGGGAAGTGAGACTTCTTTGTTGTGCACATTTGCATTGCTTACTTGCTTCGTTGCCCATAAAGTGCGTATGCGTTTTTTCCTGGATATAATCAGGAAAAAACGCATACGCCCTTTTGGGCCAACTGCATCATTGTCGAAATTCTGCCGCTTTTCATGTGCATTAAAGACGAGTCCAATCTATCTCTTGAAATCTGTTTCTTGCAATTCTGTCTTGCATTCAGATCCTCTTCTTTGCCTTACCTCAACATATTTTTGGACATTAGTTTTCATTTATAACTCTGCAGGTTTGTGAATTGCAGTGACCCTGAGCTCCATTTTTTAAGTTGCTCTTTTGTGAGCTGGCCTCAAACCCGCAGGATTGCTTCAGGCCCTATTTTGGCTCCGGCGAGGCAGGCTGAGCCTTTCTTTAATTCTTATTCTTAATGGGAAATTAGAGTGATATGTGCCCGTCCAAACCCCTACAACTATTCTCTCATTGGTTCCCCCTCTTCCCGTTCATCCTCCTCACAATTTGCAAAATGTGTGAAACAGAAGTTTAAATGTGCTGATTCTCCAAGTGGGGAGATTCTAAGTAACATGGCTGGAATGGTGAACAGGAGCACCAGGAGAGGATAAATGAGGTGCATTTTAGACACATCTCCCGATCACATGGTGTACAGTCCTCTGGGTTTTCCATGCATGTTTTAGCTGTAGGAAGATCCCTTGAACCTGCAGATTTGGGACCCATTGAATGGGTACCAGGTAGTATTACTTTAAAGGGTGTGCATTTCCTCACCCAACCTCACATTCCTCTTAGCGCAAACAGTTTCCAGCCTTATGTCTCATCCTGCTGTGGGTCTAGATGTGTTCAATCCATGTTGCATCACCGTCCCTGAGGAAAAGTTGTAAGAGGTTTTCTCTGTCTCTCTGTCGTTTATTTTTTTCAATTTATTACTATATTGGTTACAGCTGATTTTCAAAGCTCTGTTTCTTGCTGCTGTACATCCACTTGATTCACGTACAGAGAGTCATCAATAAATTCTTTTTCAGATTCTTACCAGTCGTATATATTCTTTTCCGGTGACTTGAGTGTGCTGAGTGCAGTTCTTTTAGCTACTGTGTAGGCCTTGTTGATTATCAGTTTGGTATTTGGAATGGTATCTTTGCTAATTTCAACCTCCTGGATGATGCCTCACCCCTCCCCACCTTTCCCGTTTAGCAGCCTTATGCGTGTTTTCTACATATTTGACTATGTTTTTGTTTTGTAATTTATTTCATGTGTAGCCATTTTGGATTCCACCTTTAAGTGATATCTTATGATATGTGTCTTTTTCTTTTTGAATTCTGTCACTTAGAATGATCATACGTAACTCCTCCGGAGTTGTTACAACTGGCCATATTTCATTGATTTCCAGGCTGAATAATATTCCACTCTACCTAAGTACCACATCTCTATCCAGTTTTTCCCTCCAGAGACATTTAAGTTATATCCTAGTCGAGGATCTTTTAAACAGAGAGGGGGTAAACATTGGGGTGCCTGTGTCCTCTCGATTTTTGTTTTTCCCAAGATATACGCCCATGAGTGCAAGTGCCCTATGCTCTGTAGCTCATTTTTTAGATGCTTTAGTAAACACAATACACTTCTCCAGAATGGCCGTTGGCAATATACATTTCCACTATAAGTCTCACAGGGCTCCCTCTTCTCGTTGCCCTGTCCTGCATTTCTGTTGTTTACGCTTTATGAGGATGGCTCTTCTGACTGATGCGAAGTGATATCTTTTGTAGTATTGACTTCCAGTGCCCACCTGTTTGGTTGGCTAAAAAAGTGTATGCCCTTTTCTTGAATATATACAGAAAAAAACGCATACACCCTTTTTGGCCAACTGCAATGTTGGCAATGTTGGCAATGTTCAGCTCCTTTTCTTGTGCTTAATGGCGAGTCCTTTCTACCTCCTCAAATCCCTTTCCTGCCATTCTCCCTTGCTTACAAGTCCTTTTCTCTGACTTTCCTCAAGACATTTTTCAGTGATGGATATTTTCAACTCTGCAGTTTTGTGAATTTTACTGCCCCTGAGTTCCATTGTTCAACTTGTGTTTATGGGAACTGGCCACAAAGCAGCGGGATTTCCTCAAGCCCTATACTGTTTCCATGGGCAACCCTAGCCTTTGGTCAATTCGTCTTCCTGATTGGAAATTAGAGTGACATGTGCCTGTCTGAACACCTAGGACTTGTCTCTCATTGTTCTTCATCCTTCCGCTTCATCCTCTGGACAAATTCCAAACTGTACGCAACAGGATGTTGACAGTGCTGACATCTCCAAGTGGGGAGACTGTTAGTAAAGACGCTGGAGGGGTGAACCCGAGCACCAGGAGATGAGGAGATGAGATGCCTTTTCCAAACTCTTCCCGATCAGACGGTATACCATCCTCTGGGTGTGACAGACATGTTTTAGCAGTAGGAAGAGTCCCATTCATGTAAGGAGAACACCAGGGCTTTTTCAAAATCAGTGTCTCCCCGAAACCCAAACTGGGGAAGTTTTTAAGCTACGGCTACACATATGTTCATTAAGGGCCTTGGGAAGTAGGCAGAGTCCAAACTTTAGATGATTGAAGTCTTCAGGGTCAGAAGCACTCACCACCAGCTTCCCTTAGGCTACACTTTAACTATCATTGATAGATGATGTCAATAAAAATATCTATTCTTTTTCAGATTATTTCCCCTTATAGGTTATTGCAAAATGTTGAGTGTAGTTCCCTGTGCTATACAGTAGTTCCTTGTTGATGATTTATTTTATACATAGCAGTGTGTATGTGTTAATTCCAAACTGTTAATTTATCCCTCCTCCCACCTTTCCCCTTTGGTAATAATAAATTATAAGATTTTATACTTCTCAGAAATGGGGGAGCTGAAAGAGAGGTATCATTTTCAATGGAAAAGCATTTAAAACAAGATTGAAGGTTTAACCAAGATTATTAGATGTACATCCTTGGAAAGAAATCACTTCGTTTCTCTAATATTGACCTGACAAATAAGACAAACCTTTTCACTGAACTTGCTTATAAAAAGTGATGGAAATATCAAATGGAAGTGTTAGAAACATCTTATTTTACCCGAGCCTTATACACTGTTCTATGTTAACTACAGTTTGGCTCACACATCTGTTCATTGAGGTTACAATAGTCTCAATTTCTGTTACTGATCCTCCAGAGTGGACCCCAACAAGTGTCCCCCTGCCCAGTGTCATTGGGGCCAACAGATCGAGACTGAGTTTGGTTCACAAGCAAAGGAAACTTTATATTTTGATCAGAGAATGGAGAGGTGAGAGCATGCACTACCCCGTGGGCTGTGGGCTGGGCTGCTGTGTAGAGATCCTGTCAGAGTCAGTGGGAGGGAGGGAGGCGGCAGAGCTCTCGAGGGCCGGGTTGGCTGTAGCTCAGGCTCTATATCGTGGAGTCTGCACTGGGCCCCAGGAGCTGAGGTGTCGACCCAGCCATTCTGCACTAGGAAATCTGGTCTGAAGTGCCGGGTGTGGAACCTCTGCATGCGGGACCCTAGGAGCACGTGAAATTAGACAAAGCACAAAGGATAAAAAAGGTTAGACTTGACTTTATTGCCCAGATTCTATTTTTATCTCCCAGGGATTTTTAATGGGCTTTGCTGGGGACAAACCCCTCCTCTGCCTTTTGTCCCGTTCCTCATTCTTGGAGTGCTGAGGGTGCAGACCCTTCTTCTGTAACTGCTGAGTGCTGAGTTGGGAGCCCTCATACCCTGGGGCGAGGGTCAGAGCTTCTCCCCAGCAGCCTCCCGGTGACGTTGATTGTCCCCAGGACCCCTGCCTCCCTGCTCGTCCACCTGAGCACCAGCATTGGAAGTGTTATAGATTCTAATGACCTTTAAGGGTCCAGGAAAGAGATGTGCAGAGACGCTGTGGGGGCCGGTTTCACCCCGCCCCACATTTGTTCGGCCACCTTAGGCTGACCGTTTCTGCCAGCCTAGATGCTCTGACCAGTAGTCTGCGCTTTCTTCAATTAGGCCCCTGAATTAACGTACAAACAGCACCAGGTGTCAGAGCCCTGCCCGCTCAACTCCCAGACAGTCCAGGGTCAGTGGTGATAAGGACCATGATGGTTACTGAGTCAACAGCCTTTTGAAGTAAACAGGAGTCCAGCCGGTCTTATTGGCCACCATCATCACGGTGTCTGTAGGCTTTTCTATGGTGACAGTGTGGTATACTGTTCCCCCGCCAAGATTATTAGCTCCCCTCTGGGTGCAGTAAGTCCTGCAAGCAGTAGTCTACTCTTTTGGGACACACTCTTGTTGTTTTATGAGAGAAACTCCAGGTCAAGTGATGTTCACACGAGTCGTCATGGTGCCCTGTTGCCCCCGGTTATCTCTCTGGATGTTGGAGTTGGAGGGCCTCCTCACTCGAGGTCGGTGTGCCCACGGAGCGAACCCTGCAACTTCAGGGCATGGTTGGTGGTTAGGATCACCACGTGGGGTCCTTTTCCCGTAGGAGGGAGGTGGCCTTTTGGGCTGCTGATTTCCAGGTTTTTAGATACCGCCAGTATCTTGGCCAGATGTGGCAGTGGGCCAAGCTCCTTAGTGACCGTAGTTTATCCTACCTGGATGGCATTCTTGCATTGTTCCATTTCAAGTGGTCCCAGTTTTTGCACTAATTCTCCAATGGCGATTCACCTTTCACTGGGAATGTAAAGGTCAAAGGGTTTAGCTAAATTAGGGAGTTCCAGGGCAAGGGTCTGAATTGACTGCTCTTTCCATTCTTGAAAGGCCACTTCTGGATTCTATTCAAAAGGATCATCATCTTTTCCTTTCAGTGTTTCATATAGAGGCCCAGCTAGTAGACTGTAGTTAGGGATCCAGAAGCAGCAAACCCTGGCCTCCCCAGGAACCCCTAAGCTGTCTTCTAGTTTTAGAAAGGGGTAAGGCTGAAAATGGTTTCTTCCCTTTCCTGGGATGGGCTTCTCTGACCTTGTGTGAGAATGAAGCCCAGGCAGGTCACCGCAGTCTGTGATATTTGAGCTTTTTCTTGGACAACTTCTATCCTTTATTGGCTTGGTAGTTCAGAGGCCTCCTTAGTAGGGCTGGCGATCAGAATGTCGTCTGCATATTGAAGGAGGGTTTCCTTTTCCAGAGGTAGAACTTTTAGGTCTTTAGCTAAGCTTTCCCCAAAGACGGTGTGGGAATTTTTGCACCCTTGGGGCCAGACGGCCCGGAAGTATTGTTTTAGTTGTATGTTGAGTCCTGCCACTCACAAGCCAAAATTTCTTGTGACTCTGGGACTAATGGAATACAAAAGAAGGCATCATTGAAGACTAATACAGAATACCATGTCCTGGTGGTTGGTAGAATGACCAGCAGGGTGTAGGAATTAGGAGCAACTGGAGGTATATCCTCGGTGGCTTCACTGACTGTCCTGACATCCTTTACCAGGTCCCCAGCAGCCCATGGGGCTCTCGTGGTCAGACCAATCGCAGAATATGGAGCTCACCTGGGCAGGTACCCCACCCCCACCCCAGCCCACGGGGCTCTTGTGATCAGGCCCCTCCCAGGATACAGAGCTACCCTTGCAGGTACCCTGGCAGGGCTGGGCACACAGGAACCGTGCACATAGCCCTCATTGCAGAGCACCCCCAGCTCACCTGTCGCTCAGAGCTGACACAGAGCACCTCAGAGCAGGACTTGAACTAACAAACAGCAGCTGCGACAGGTCTGTGACCCTGGGCATCACTCCGTGAGGCCTCCCTCCACCTGGTCTTCCAGAGACTTCCACTGCACCCGGGGCACCAGGCCTCTGTCTCCAACCACCACCCACCCCTCCTTTCCCTGACTCCTGGGTTCCTCTCATTAGGAGAGGGTTTTCTTGAAGTTGTCTCCCACTCATGGGCCAGATAAAATGATTAGAAAACAAGCCAAAGCTGCAGCCCCTTGTCTATCCTGACTCTCAGGAGCCCACACCTGTTCCTTGGACCTGGCCGGTTCAGCAAGTTCCATTTTCTGCAACTGTGAGCCCCTGAGGGGTGATGATTGGCTGACCTGGGCAGCCTTACCGTGCCGGCCAGCCCTCCCCAGGTGTGCCTGGGTTGAGATCAATATAAATACCACTCCAGGCAGCAAGAGCCCCTGCAGCCGTGCCTGACGCCATTTTCTCTGCCCTGTCAGCAGTCTCGGGGCTGGGCTGGTGGGAGGGAGTGAGAGGCCACGGCTTTGTGGGTGGCCCAGTGTGAGTGGGGCTCTGCTGGACTTTCTGCAGCAGTTGCCAGGCTGCCACCTGCTAAAGAAGAGGATGTGTCACCCATACCTGCTGCTGGAATTTCTCCCTGGGCAGAGGTGAGGAAGGAAAAAAGCAGTGGGGGCAGGGACAGGACGGGTATCTCAGGCAGGGAAATGGAAATCTTCCAGAAGAGCACCCAGGGCCAGGACCATCCTGGCTGGCCTGCAGGCACCAAGTCGGCCGGCATGCTGTCACTCGTGTGGCTCTATGGCCCTTCCTCTAGGCTTTCAAGTCCTTGTATATATTCAGGTGTTTTACCTGGGACGGGTGGGAATAGTTCAGCAGCAACTGGCCTGGGGCTCAGCTCACGTTTACTCACAGATGCCTCGGCACGGTGCCCCAGCTTTGCAATGAGGACGCTTGTTGCGTGGGGGCTGCTGGCTGAATGGGAGACGATTCCCCACCACTGACCAACTTCAGAATTGTTTACAACTGGAGCAAGTGCCCTGATACGGTTTTCCTCTGTGTAACTGGTGGGTTCTGTGTTTTTTTCTCTTTTTCGTTTTTGGTTCAAGGTAGATTTTATTCCTCTTTTTTGTATTTACAGATATAAGCATGGAAATAATTTATTCATATAAATACATGTATGTGCAGGGAATAATTGTTTTTTCTGTTTTATTTTTTAAATTTTATTTCTTTTTAATTTTGAATTTTATTTTATATTTTTATACAGCAGGTTCTTATTGGTTATCTATTTTATACATATAAATGTATACATGCCAATCCCAGTCTCTCAACTCCTCCCACCACCACCCCCCCAACAGCTTTCCCCCCTTGTTGTCCATACGTTTGTTGTCTACATCTGTTGCTCTATTTATGCCTTGCAAAATGGTTAATCTGTACAGTTTTTCTAGGTTCCACATATATGCATGAATATACCAGATTTGTTTTTCTCTTTCTGACTTACTTCACTCTGTATGACAGTCTCTAGATCCATCGACGTCTCTACAAATGACCCAATATCATTCCTTTTCATGGCTTAGTAATATTCCATTTTATATATGTACCACAGCTTTATGCATTCGTCTGTCTGTGGGCATTTAGGTTGCTTCCATTACCTCGATATTGTAAATAGTGATGCAATGAACATTGCGGTGAATGACTCTTTTTGATTTATGGTTTTGTCTGGGTATATGTCCAGTACTGGGATTGCTGTATCATATGGTAATTCTATTGTTAGTTTCTTAAGAAATTCCATATTGTTCTCCATAATGACTGTATCAATTTATATTCCCAACAATAGTGGAAGAGGGTTCCTTTTCTCCACACCCTTTCCAGCATTATTTGTTTGTAGATTTTCTATGATGCCTATTCTACCAGGTGTGAGGTGATACCTCATTGTTGAATCCATTTCGTTGAGCAAGGGGTAGGTCTTGTCTATTACATATTTGGCTTATGGAACGGTATCTGTGCTAATTTCAAACTCTGCTTTTATGCAGCACCCCAACTCACCTTCCCCCTTAAGCAAGCATAAGTTGGTTTTCTAAATTTGAGACCCTGTTCTGTTTTGTAATTCAGTTCATGTGTAGCCAAGTTCACATTCCACGTATTAGTGATACCTTATGATGTTTCTTTTTCTGTGTGACTTATTTCACTTAGAATCATCGTGCCTCAATCCACTCATTATGCTGGTACGGGCCTGGTGACATAGATTACATTGCTGAGTGGTATTCTGTTGTACATAAGTACCGCAACTTCTTTATCCATTATTTGCTCTCTGGGATATTTAACTTGTGCCGCAGAAGAGATTCCTGTAAAAAGAGCCGTCCCAAATTTTGGGGTGGCTGTGTCTTTTTGATTTTAATTTCCCTAAGCTATAGGACCATAAGTGGAAGTGCCCTAGGCTCTGTTGCTTTGTTTTTTAGATGTTTCAGGAAACACCATACACTTCTACAGAGCTGCTGTTGGGAATTTACATCCCGCCCATCAGCATAACAAGGCTCCCAGTTCTCCGTGGCCTGTTCTGCCTTTCTGGATTTTACACTTTTTTCAGATGGCCCTTTTGACCGGGGGGAAGTGAGACTTCATTGTAGTGCAGATTTCCTTTGCAAGCTTGCTTGGTTGGCCAAAAAGGGCGTATGAGTTTTCTCCTGAATATATTCAGGAAAAAACACATACGCCCTTTTTGGCCAAGTGCATCATTGTCGACGTTCTTCCTCTTTTCCTGTGTTTTAAATGCAATCCAATTCCGATTCCTCCTGAAATCGGTTTCCTGCAATTCTGCCCCGCATTCAAGTCCTCTTGGCAGCCCTACTTCAGTATATTTTCGGACAATAGCTGTCATTTATAAATCTGCAGGTTTGTGAATTACAGTGCCCCTGAGCTCCTTTCTTCAACTCGCTTTCTTTTGAGCTGGCCACAACACCGCAGGATTGCTTCAGGCCCTAATCTGGTTCCGGCACGGCATGCTGAGCCTTTGGTTTATTCCTCTTCCCTGTGGGAAATGAGAGTTAAATTTGCCCGTCCAGACACCTCCAGCTAGTCTCTCATTGGTTCTCGCTATTCCTGTTCATCTTCCGCAGAAATTGCAAACTGGGCCAAACAGGAGGTTAAAGGGACTGACTCTCCAAGTTGGGAGAGTGTTAGTAAAGCGTCTGGAATGTTGCACCCGAGTACCAGGGAACGAAAAGTGAGACACATTTGAACACGTTTCTCGATCACACGGTGGATCATACTCTGGGTTCCACATGCATGTTTTAGCTGAAGGAAGAATCTCTTAAACCTGGAGAGTTGAGACCCATGGAATGGGTACCATGCAATATGACTTCAAAGGGTCTGCATTTGCTCACCGAACCTCTCCAATCCTATCACTGCTGAGTTTATGCCCCTGTACACATGCTTGATTCTCTTTCGGAGACATAGCAATCCATAGGTTTTAAGATACTTACTAGTGAGGTACATTCTTAGGCGTTTAATATGCGGTGTTGAGTCCATTTCGTTGAGCAAGGAGTAGCTCTTGTCTATTCCATATTTGGCTTAAGGAACTTTATCTGTGCTCATTTCAATCTCTGGTTTTATGCAGCACCCCAACTCACCTTTACCCTTAAACAAGCATAAGTTGGTTTTCTAAATTTGAGACCCTGTTCTGTTCTGTAATTCAGTTCCTGTGTAGCCAAGTTTACATTCCGTGTGTTAGTGATATCTTATGATGTTTCTGTTTCTGTGTGACTTATTTCAGTTAGAATCATCGTACCTGAATCCACTCATTATGCTGCTACGGGCCTGATGACATAGATTTCATTGCTGAGTGATACTGCATTGTACGTAAGTACCACAAGTTCTTTATCCATTTTTCACTTTCTGTGATATTGAACTTGTACGGTAAATGAGGTTCTTGTAAACAGAGGCGTCCCAAACATTGGGGTGGCTGTATCTTTTTGATTTTAATTTCCCTAAGCTATAGGACCATAAGTGGAAGTGCCCTAGGCTCTGTTGCTTTGTTTTTTAGATGTTTCAGGAAACACCATACACTTCTCCCGAGTGTCTGTTGGCAATTTACATCCCGCCCATCAGCATAACAAGGCTCCCAGTTCTCCAGGGCCTGTCCTGCCTTTCTGGATTTTACACTTTTTGCAGATGGCCCTTTTGACCGGGGGGAAGTGAGACTTCATTGTAGTGCAGATTTCCTTTGCAAGCTTGCTTGGTTGGCCAAAAAGGGCATATGCGTTTTTTCCTGAATATATTCAGGAAAAAACGCATATGCCCTTTTTGGCCAAGTGCATCATTGTGGACGTTCTGCCTCTTTTCCTATGCTTTCAATGCAATTCCAGTCTACCTCCTGAAATCGGTGTCCTGCAATTCTGCCCCGCTTTCAACTCCTTTTGGCAGCCTTACTTCAGTATATTTTTGGACGATAGCTGTCATTTATAACTCTGCAGGTTTGTGAATTACAGTGCCCCTGAGCTCCTTTCTTCAACTCGCTTTCTTGTGACCTGGCCGCAACACTGCAGGATGGCTTCAGGCCCTAATCTGGTTCCGGCACGGCACGCCGAGCCTTTGGTTATTTCCTCTTCCTGGTGGGAAATGAGAGTTAAATTTGCCCGTCCAGACACCTCCAGCTAGTCTCTCATTGGTTCTCGCTATTCCTGTTCATCTTCCGCAGAAATTGCAAACTGGGCCAAACAGGAGGTTAAAGGGACTGACTCTCCAAGTCGGGAGAGTGTTAGTAAAGCGTCTGGAATGTTGCACCCGAGTACCAGGGTACGAAAACTGAGACATATTTGAACACGTCTCCCGATCACATGGTTGATCATACTCTAGGTTCCACATGCATGTTTTAGCTGAAGGAAGAATACCTTAAACCTGGGTAGTTGAAACCCGTGGAATGGGTACCATGCAATATGACTTCAAAGGGTCTTCATTTGCTCACCGAACCTCTCCAATCCTATCACTGCTGCGTTTATGCCCCTGTACACACGCTTGATTCTCTTTCAGACATAGCCATCCATACGTTTTAAGGTTCTTACTAGTCAGGTATATTCTTTGGCGTTTAATATGGGGTGTTGAGTCCATTTCGTTGAGCAAGGAGTAGCTCTTGTCTATTCCATATTTGGCTTAAGGAACTTTATCTGTGCTCATTTCAATCTCTGGTTTTATGCAGCACCCCAACTCACCTTTACCCTTAAGCAAGCATAAGTTGGTTTTCTAAATTGGAGACCCTGTTCTGTTCTGTAATTCAGTTCCTGAGTAGCTAAGTTTACATTCCGTGTATTACTGATATCTTATGATGTTTCTTTTTCTGTGTGACTTATTTCATTTAGAATCATCATACCTGAATCCACTCATTGTGCTGCTAAGGGCCTGATGACATAGATTTCATTGCTGAGTGATATTGCGTTGTACGTAAGTACCACAACTTCTTTATCCATTTTTCACTTTCTGCGATATTGAACTTGTACCGTAAACGAGGTTCTTGTAAACAGAGCCGTCCCAAACTTTGGGGTGGCTGTGTCTTTTTAATTTTAATTTCCCTAATCTATAGGACCATAAGTGGAAGTGCCCTAGGCTCTGTTGCTTTGTTTTTTAGATGTTTCAGGAAACACCATACACTTCTCCAGAGTGGCTGTTGGCAATTTCCATCCCGCCCATCAGCATAAGAAGGCTCCCAGTTCTCCATGCCCTGTCGTGCCTTTATGGATTTTACACTTTTTTCAGATGGCCCTTTTGACCGGGGGGAAGTGAGACTTCATTGTAGTGCAGATTTCCTTTGCAAGCTTGCTTGGTTGGCCAAAAAGTGTGTATGCGTTTTTTCCTGAATATATTCAGGAAAAAACACATACGCCCTTTTTGGCCAAGTGCATCATTGTCGAGGTTCTGACTCTCTTCATATGTTTTCAATGCAATTCCAGTCTACCTCCTGAAATCGGTTTCCTGCACTTCTGCCTTGCTTTCAATGTCTCTTCATAGCCTTACCTCAATATATTTTTTGAAAATAGTTGGCCTTTATAACTCTGCAGGTTTTTGAATTGCGGTGGCCCTTAGCCCCACTTTTCAGCTCTTATTTTTGTGGTCTTGCCCCATAACCACAGGATTCCTTGAAGCCCTATTTTTCTTCTGGGGCACCTTGCTGTGCCTTTGGTTAATTCTTCTTACTGATGTGGCATTAGAGTGACATGTGCCCATTGAAACCGCTACAGCTTGTTTCTCACTGGTTCCCCCTATTCCCATTCATCCTCCACACTAACTGCAGACTGTGCGATACCAGAACTTAAAGGCATTGACTCCATGTGGGGATGTTGTTAGTAAAGTGGCTGGAATGTCGATCCGCAGCCCCAGGAGAGGAAAAATGAGGTGCGTTTTAGAAACCTTTCCCGATCATATGGTATACCAGTCGCTGGGTTTCCCAAGCATGGTTTAGCTGTAGGAAGATTCCCTTCAACCTGGAGTGTTGGGACCCTTGGACTGAGTAGCATGAAGTATTGCATTAAACTTTCGGCAGTTGCTCACCAAAGCTCACCAATCCTCTCAGCCCCAAGTGTCCAGCCTTATGTCTTATCCAGCTGTGGGTTTATATGTGGTCAATCCAGGTTGCAATCCAGGTTGCATCACAGCCCCTGAGCGAATTTTGTAAGAATTTTTCTCTCTTTCATTGTTTCAGCGTTTTCTTTTTAAAATTTATTTCTATAATGGGGTTTAGCTCATTTTCACTGCTGTGTTTGTGCCGCTCTGCACACACTTGATTCCCTTATGGAGATATATCAATACATGGGTTTTAAGATTCTTATTACTCAGATATATTTCTCTGCGGTGTATAGGGTGTGTTGAGGCCAGTTCATTGAGCAAGGTGTAGATCTTGTCTAATACCTATTTGGTTTATTGAACGGTATCTGTGCTAATTTCAAACTCTGGTTTTATGCATCACCCTACCTCTCCTTTCCCCTTAAGCTGACATAAGTGTGTTTTCTAAATGTGAGACACTGTTCTGTTCTGTAATTCATTTCTTGTGCAGCCATATTTACCCTCCCTCTATAAGTGATATCTTATGATATGTTTCTTTTTCTGTTTGACTTATTTCAAGTAGTATTATCGGACCTAAATCCACTCTTTATCCTTCTACTAGCCTTATTACATTGATTTCATGGTGAAGAGATATTCCATTGTACATAAGTACCACATCTTCTTTATCCATTGTTCTCTTTCCTGGGATATTTAAGGTGTACTGAAGTTGAGGTTCTTGTAAACAGAGTAGCCCTAAACTGTGGTGTGCTTGTGTCTTGTTGATTTTTAGACTTCCCTAGATATACTCCCATGATTGGAAGTGTCCTATGCTCTGTAGCTCTGTTTTTTAGATGATTTAGGAACCACCATACACTTCTCCAGAGTGGCTCTCGGCAGTTCACACACTGCCCATCAGCGTATAAAGGCTCCCTGTTCTCCATGGCCTGTCCTGCCTTTCTGGATTTTACACTTTTTTAGGATGGCCCTTTTGACCGGTGGGAAGTGAGACTTCTTTGTTGTGCACATTTGCATTGCTTACTTGCTTCGTTGCCCATAAAGTGCGTATGCGTTTTTTCCTGGATATAATCAGGAAAAAACGCATATGCCCTTTTGGGCCAACTGCATCATTGTCGAAATTCTGCCGCTTTTCATGTGCATTAAAGACGAGTCCAATCTATCTCTTGAAATCTGTTTCTTGCAATTCTGTCTTGCATTCAGATCCTCTTCTTTGCCTTACCTCAACATATTTTTGGACATTAGTTTTCATTTATAACTCTGCAGGTTTGTGAATTGCAGTGACCCTGAGCTCCATTTTTTAAGTTGCTCTTTTGTGAGCTGGCCTCAAACCCGCAGGATTGCTTCAGGCCCTATTTTGGCTCCGGCGAGGCAGGCTGAGCCTTTCTTTAATTCTTATTCTTAATGGGAAATTAGAGTGATATGTGCCCGTCCAAACCCCTACAACTATTCTCTCATTGGTTCCCCCTCTTCCCGTTCATCCTCCTCACAATTTGCAAAATGTGTGAAACAGAAGTTTAAATGTGCTGATTCTCCAAGTGGGGAGATTCTAAGTAACATGGCTGGAATGGTGAACAGGAGCACCAGGAGAGGATAAATGAGGTGCATTTTAGACACATCTCCCGATCACATGGTGTACAGTCCTCTGGGTT
Organism: Globicephala melas; assembly: GCF_963455315.2. Lineage (NCBI taxonomy): Eukaryota > Metazoa > Chordata > Mammalia > Artiodactyla > Delphinidae > Globicephala > Globicephala melas. The sequence continues at coordinate 506,987 of NW_027207369.1, read as the reverse complement.
TTCCATGCATGTTTTAGCTGTAGGAAGATCCCTTGAACCTGCAGATTTGGGACCCATTGAATGGGTACCAGGTAGTATTACTTTAAAGGGTGTGCATTTCCTCACCCAACCTCACATTCCTCTTAGCGCAAACAGTTTCCAGCCTTATGTCTCATCCTGCTGTGGGTCTAGATGTGTTCAATCCATGTTGCATCACCGTCCCTGAGGAAAAGTTGTAAGAGGTTTTCTCTGTCTCTCTGTCGTTTATTTTTTTCAATTTATTACTATATTGGTTACAGCTGATTTTCAAAGCTCTGTTTCTTGCTGCTGTACATCCACTTGATTCACGTACAGAGAGTCATCAATAAATTCTTTTTCAGATTCTTACCAGTCGTATATATTCTTTTCCGGTGACTTGAGTGTGCTGAGTGCAGTTCTTTTAGCTACTGTGTAGGCCTTGTTGATTATCAGTTTGGTATTTGGAATGGTATCTTTGCTAATTTCAACCTCCTGGATGATGCCTCACCCCTCCCCACCTTTCCCGTTTAGCAGCCTTATGCGTGTTTTCTACATATTTGACTATGTTTTTGTTTTGTAATTTATTTCATGTGTAGCCATTTTGGATTCCACTTTTAAGTGATATCTTATGATATGTGTCTTTTTCTTTTTGAATTCTGTCACTTAGAATGATCATACGTAACTCCTCCGGAGTTGTTACAACTGGCCATATTTCATTGATTTCCAGGCTGAATAGTATTCCACTCTACCTAAGTACCACATCTCTATCCAGTTTTTCCCTCCAGAGACATTTAAGTTATATCCTAGTCGAGGATCTTTTAAACAGAGAGGGGGTAAACATTGGGGTGCCTGTGTCCTCTCGATTTTTGTTTTTCCCAAGATATACGCCCATGAGTGCAAGTGCCCTATGCTCTGTAGCTCATTTTTTAGATGCTTTAGTAAACACAATACACTTCTCCAGAATGGCCGTTGGCAATATACATTTCCACTATAAGTCTCACAGGGCTCCCTCTTCTCGTTGCCCTGTCCTGCATTTCTGTTGTTTACGCTTTATGAGGATGGCTCTTCTGACTGATGCGAAGTGATATCTTTTGTAGTATTGACTTCCAGTGCCCACCTGTTTGGTTGGCTAAAAAAGTGTATGCCCTTTTCTTGAATATATACAGAAAAAAACGCATACACCCTTTTTGGCCAACTGCAATGTTGGCAATGTTGGCAATGTTCAGCTCCTTTTCTTGTGCTTAATGGCGAGTCCTTTCTACCTCCTCAAATCCCTTTCCTGCCATTCTCCCTTGCTTACAAGTCCTTTTCTCTGACTTTCCTCAAGACATTTTTCAGTGATGGATATTTTCAACTCTGCAGTTTTGTGAATTTTACTGCCCCTGAGTTCCATTGTTCAACTTGTGTTTATGGGAACTGGCCACAAAGCAGCGGGATTTCCTCAAGCCCTATACTGTTTCCATGGGCAACCCTAGCCTTTGGTCAATTCGTCTTCCTGATTGGAAATTAGAGTGACATGTGCCTGTCTGAACACCTAGGACTTGTCTCTCATTGTTCTTCATCCTTCCGCTTCATCCTCTGGACAAATTCCAAACTGTACGCAACAGGATGTTGACAGTGCTGACATCTCCAAGTGGGGAGACTGTTAGTAAAGACGCTGGAGGGGTGAACCCGAGCACCAGGAGATGAGGAGATGAGATGCCTTTTCCAAACTCTTCCCGATCAGACGGTATACCATCCTCTGGGTGTGACAGACATGTTTTAGCAGTAGGAAGAGTCCCATTCATGTAAGGAGAACACCAGGGCTTTTTCAAAATCAGTGTCTCCCCGAAACCCAAACTGGGGAAGTTTTTAAGCTACGGCTACACATATGTTCATTAAGGGCCTTGGGAAGTAGGCAGAGTCCAAACTTTAGATGATTGAAGTCTTCAGGGTCAGAAGCACTCACCACCAGCTTCCCTTAGGCTACACTTTAACTATCATTGATAGATGATGTCAATAAAAATATCTATTCTTTTTCAGATTATTTCCCCTTATAGGTTATTGCAAAATGTTGAGTGTAGTTCCCTGTGCTATACAGTAGTTCCTTGTTGATGATTTATTTTATACATAGCAGTGTGTATGTGTTAATTCCAAACTGTTAATTTATCCCTCCTCCCACCTTTCCCCTTTGGTAATAATAAATTATAAGATTTTATACTTCTCAGAAATGGGGGAGCTGAAAGAGAGGTATCATTTTCAATGGAAAAGCATTTAAAACAAGATTGAAGGTTTAACCAAGATTATTAGATGTACATCCTTGGAAAGAAATCACTTCGTTTCTCTAATATTGACCTGACAAATAAGACAAACCTTTTCACTGAACTTGCTTATAAAAAGTGATGGAAATATCAAATGGAAGTGTTAGAAACATCTTATTTTACCCGAGCCTTATACACTGTTCTATGTTAACTACAGTTTGGCTCACACATCTGTTCATTGAGGTTACAATAGTCTCAATTTCTGTTACTGATCCTCCAGAGTGGACCCCAACAAGTGTCCCCCTGCCCAGTGTCATTGGGGCCAACAGATCGAGACTGAGTTTGGTTCACAAGCAAAGGAAACTTTATATTTTGATCAGAGAATGGAGAGGTGAGAGCATGCACTACCCCGTGGGCTGTGGGCTGGGCTGCTGTGTAGAGATCCTGTCAGAGTCAGTGGGAGGGAGGGAGGCGGCAGAGCTCTCGAGGGCCGGGTTGGCTGTAGCTCAGGCTCTATATCGTGGAGTCTGCACTGGGCCCCAGGAGCTGAGGTGTCGACCCAGCCATTCTGCACTAGGAAATCTGGTCTGAAGTGCCGGGTGTGGAACCTCTGCATGCGGGACCCTAGGAGCACGTGAAATTAGACAAAGCACAAAGGATAAAAAAGGTTAGACTTGACTTTATTGCCCAGATTCTATTTTTATCTCCCAGGGATTTTTAATGGGCTTTGCTGGGGACAAACCCCTCCTCTGCCTTTTGTCCCGTTCCTCATTCTTGGAGTGCTGAGGGTGCAGACCCTTCTTCTGTAACTGCTGAGTGCTGAGTTGGGAGCCCTCATACCCTGGGGCGAGGGTCAGAGCTTCTCCCCAGCAGCCTCCCGGTGACGTTGATTGTCCCCAGGACCCCTGCCTCCCTGCTCGTCCACCTGAGCACCAGCATTGGAAGTGTTATAGATTCTAATGACCTTTAAGGGTCCAGGAAAGAGATGTGCAGAGACGCTGTGGGGGCCGGTTTCACCCCGCCCCACATTTGTTCGGCCACCTTAGGCTGACCGTTTCTGCCAGCCTAGATGCTCTGACCAGTAGTCTGCGCTTTCTTCAATTAGGCCCCTGAATTAACGTACAAACAGCACCAGGTGTCAGAGCCCTGCCCGCTCAACTCCCAGACAGTCCAGGGTCAGTGGTGATAAGGACCATGATGGTTACTGAGTCAACAGCCTTTTGAAGTAAACAGGAGTCCAGCCGGTCTTATTGGCCACCATCATCACGGTGTCTGTAGGCTTTTCTATGGTGACAGTGTGGTATACTGTTCCCCCGCCAAGATTATTAGCTCCCCTCTGGGTGCAGTAAGTCCTGCAAGCAGTAGTCTACTCTTTTGGGACACACTCTTGTTGTTTTATGAGAGAAACTCCAGGTCAAGTGATGTTCACACGAGTCGTCATGGTGCCCTGTTGCCCCCGGTTATCTCTCTGGATGTTGGAGTTGGAGGGCCTCCTCACTCGAGGTCGGTGTGCCCACGGAGCGAACCCTGCAACTTCAGGGCATGGTTGGTGGTTAGGATCACCACGTGGGGTCCTTTTCCCGTAGGAGGGAGGTGGCCTTTTGGGCTGCTGATTTCCAGGTTTTTAGATACCGCCAGTATCTTGGCCAGATGTGGCAGTGGGCCAAGCTCCTTAGTGACCGTAGTTTATCCTACCTGGATGGCATTCTTGCATTGTTCCATTTCAAGTGGTCCCAGTTTTTGCACTAATTCTCCAATGGCGATTCACCTTTCACTGGGAATGTAAAGGTCAAAGGGTTTAGCTAAATTAGGGAGTTCCAGGGCAAGGGTCTGAATTGACTGCTCTTTCCATTCTTGAAAGGCCACTTCTGGATTCTATTCAAAAGGATCATCATCTTTTCCTTTCAGTGTTTCATATAGAGGCCCAGCTAGTAGACTGTAGTTAGGGATCCAGAAGCAGCAAACCCTGGCCTCCCCAGGAACCCCTAAGCTGTCTTCTAGTTTTAGAAAGGGGTAAGGCTGAAAATGGTTTCTTCCCTTTCCTGGGATGGGCTTCTCTGACCTTGTGTGAGAATGAAGCCCAGGCAGGTCACCGCAGTCTGTGATATTTGAGCTTTTTCTTGGACAACTTCTATCCTTTATTGGCTTGGTAGTTCAGAGGCCTCCTTAGTAGGGCTGGCGATCAGAATGTCGTCTGCATATTGAAGGAGGGTTTCCTTTTCCAGAGGTAGAACTTTTAGGTCTTTAGCTAAGCTTTCCCCAAAGACGGTGTGGGAATTTTTGCACCCTTGGGGCCAGACGGCCCGGAAGTATTGTTTTAGTTGTATGTTGAGTCCTGCCACTCACAAGCCAAAATTTCTTGTGACTCTGGGACTAATGGAATACAAAAGAAGGCATCATTGAAGACTAATACAGAATACCATGTCCTGGTGGTTGGTAGAATGACCAGCAGGGTGTAGGAATTAGGAGCAACTGGAGGTATATCCTCGGTGGCTTCACTGACTGTCCTGACATCCTTTACCAGGTCCCCAGCAGCCCATGGGGCTCTCGTGGTCAGACCAATCGCAGAATATGGAGCTCACCTGGGCAGGTACCCCACCCCCACCCCAGCCCACGGGGCTCTTGTGATCAGGCCCCTCCCAGGATACAGAGCTACCCTTGCAGGTACCCTGGCAGGGCTGGGCACACAGGAACCGTGCACATAGCCCTCATTGCAGAGCACCCCCAGCTCACCTGTCGCTCAGAGCTGACACAGAGCACCTCAGAGCAGGACTTGAACTAACAAACAGCAGCTGCGACAGGTCTGTGACCCTGGGCATCACTCCGTGAGGCCTCCCTCCACCTGGTCTTCCAGAGACTTCCACTGCACCCGGGGCACCAGGCCTCTGTCTCCAACCACCACCCACCCCTCCTTTCCCTGACTCCTGGGTTCCTCTCATTAGGAGAGGGTTTTCTTGAAGTTGTCTCCCACTCATGGGCCAGATAAAATGATTAGAAAACAAGCCAAAGCTGCAGCCCCTTGTCTATCCTGACTCTCAGGAGCCCACACCTGTTCCTTGGACCTGGCCGGTTCAGCAAGTTCCATTTTCTGCAACTGTGAGCCCCTGAGGGGTGATGATTGGCTGACCTGGGCAGCCTTACCGTGCCGGCCAGCCCTCCCCAGGTGTGCCTGGGTTGAGATCAATATAAATACCACTCCAGGCAGCAAGAGCCCCTGCAGCCGTGCCTGACGCCATTTTCTCTGCCCTGTCAGCAGTCTCGGGGCTGGGCTGGTGGGAGGGAGTGAGAGGCCACGGCTTTGTGGGTGGCCCAGTGTGAGTGGGGCTCTGCTGGACTTTCTGCAGCAGTTGCCAGGCTGCCACCTGCTAAAGAAGAGGATGTGTCACCCATACCTGCTGCTGGAATTTCTCCCTGGGCAGAGGTGAGGAAGGAAAAAAGCAGTGGGGGCAGGGACAGGACGGGTATCTCAGGCAGGGAAATGGAAATCTTCCAGAAGAGCACCCAGGGCCAGGACCATCCTGGCTGGCCTGCAGGCACCAAGTCGGCCGGCATGCTGTCACTCGTGTGGCTCTATGGCCCTTCCTCTAGGCTTTCAAGTCCTTGTATATATTCAGGTGTTTTACCTGGGACGGGTGGGAATAGTTCAGCAGCAACTGGCCTGGGGCTCAGCTCACGTTTACTCACAGATGCCTCGGCACGGTGCCCCAGCTTTGCAATGAGGACGCTTGTTGCGTGGGGGCTGCTGGCTGAATGGGAGACGATTCCCCACCACTGACCAACTTCAGAATTGTTTACAACTGGAGCAAGTGCCCTGATACGGTTTTCCTCTGTGTAACTGGTGGGTTCTGTGTTTTTTTCTCTTTTTCGTTTTTGGTTCAAGGTAGATTTTATTCCTCTTTTTTGTATTTACAGATATAAGCATGGAAATAATTTATTCATATAAATACATGTATGTGCAGGGAATAATTGTTTTTTCTGTTTTATTTTTTAAATTTTATTTCTTTTTAATTTTGAATTTTATTTTATATTTTTATACAGCAGGTTCTTATTGGTTATCTATTTTATACATATAAATGTATACATGCCAATCCCAGTCTCTCAACTCCTCCCACCACCACCCCCCCAACAGCTTTCCCCCCTTGTTGTCCATACGTTTGTTGTCTACATCTGTTGCTCTATTTATGCCTTGCAAAATGGTTAATCTGTACAGTTTTTCTAGGTTCCACATATATGCATGAATATACCAGATTTGTTTTTCTCTTTCTGACTTACTTCACTCTGTATGACAGTCTCTAGATCCATCGACGTCTCTACAAATGACCCAATATCATTCCTTTTCATGGCTTAGTAATATTCCATTTTATATATGTACCACAGCTTTATGCATTCGTCTGTCTGTGGGCATTTAGGTTGCTTCCATTACCTCGATATTGTAAATAGTGATGCAATGAACATTGCGGTGAATGACTCTTTTTGATTTATGGTTTTGTCTGGGTATATGTCCAGTACTGGGATTGCTGTATCATATGGTAATTCTATTGTTAGTTTCTTAAGAAATTCCATATTGTTCTCCATAATGACTGTATCAATTTATATTCCCAACAATAGTGGAAGAGGGTTCCTTTTCTCCACACCCTTTCCAGCATTATTTGTTTGTAGATTTTCTATGATGCCTATTCTACCAGGTGTGAGGTGATACCTCATTGTTGAATCCATTTCGTTGAGCAAGGGGTAGGTCTTGTCTATTACATATTTGGCTTATGGAACGGTATCTGTGCTAATTTCAAACTCTGCTTTTATGCAGCACCCCAACTCACCTTCCCCCTTAAGCAAGCATAAGTTGGTTTTCTAAATTTGAGACCCTGTTCTGTTTTGTAATTCAGTTCATGTGTAGCCAAGTTCACATTCCACGTATTAGTGATACCTTATGATGTTTCTTTTTCTGTGTGACTTATTTCACTTAGAATCATCGTGCCTCAATACACTCATTATGCTGGTACGGGCCTGGTGACATAGATTACATTGCTGAGTGGTATTCTGTTGTACATAAGTACCGCAACTTCTTTATCCATTATTTGCTCTCTGGGATATTTAACTTGTGCCGCAGAAGAGATTCCTGTAAAAAGAGCCGTCCCAAATTTTGGGGTGGCTGTGTCTTTTTGATTTTAATTTCCCTAAGCTATAGGACCATAAGTGGAAGTGCCCTAGGCTCTGTTGCTTTGTTTTTTAGATGTTTCAGGAAACACCATACACTTCTACAGAGCTGCTGTTGGGAATTTACATCCCGCCCATCAGCATAACAAGGCTCCCAGTTCTCCGTGGCCTGTTCTGCCTTTCTGGATTTTACACTTTTTTCAGATGGCCCTTTTGACCGGGGGGAAGTGAGACTTCATTGTAGTGCAGATTTCCTTTGCAAGCTTGCTTGGTTGGCCAAAAAGGGCGTATGAGTTTTCTCCTGAATATATTCAGGAAAAAACACATACGCCCTTTTTGGCCAAGTGCATCATTGTCGACGTTCTTCCTCTTTTCCTGTGTTTTAAATGCAATCCAATTCCGATTCCTCCTGAAATCGGTTTCCTGCAATTCTGCCCCGCATTCAAGTCCTCTTGGCAGCCCTACTTCAGTATATTTTCGGACAATAGCTGTCATTTATAAATCTGCAGGTTTGTGAATTACAGTGCCCCTGAGCTCCTTTCTTCAACTCGCTTTCTTTTGAGCTGGCCACAACACCGCAGGATTGCTTCAGGCCCTAATCTGGTTCCGGCACGGCATGCTGAGCCTTTGGTTTATTCCTCTTCCCTGTGGGAAATGAGAGTTAAATTTGCCCGTCCAGACACCTCCAGCTAGTCTCTCATTGGTTCTCGCTATTCCTGTTCATCTTCCGCAGAAATTGCAAACTGGGCCAAACAGGAGGTTAAAGGGACTGACTCTCCAAGTTGGGAGAGTGTTAGTAAAGCGTCTGGAATGTTGCACCCGAGTACCAGGGAACGAAAAGTGAGACACATTTGAACACGTTTCTCGATCACACGGTGGATCATACTCTGGGTTCCACATGCATGTTTTAGCTGAAGGAAGAATCTCTTAAACCTGGAGAGTTGAGACCCATGGAATGGGTACCATGCAATATGACTTCAAAGGGTCTGCATTTGCTCACCGAACCTCTCCAATCCTATCACTGCTGAGTTTATGCCCCTGTACACATGCTTGATTCTCTTTCGGAGACATAGCAATCCATAGGTTTTAAGATACTTACTAGTGAGGTACATTCTTAGGCGTTTAATATGCGGTGTTGAGTCCATTTCGTTGAGCAAGGAGTAGCTCTTGTCTATTCCATATTTGGCTTAAGGAACTTTATCTGTGCTCATTTCAATCTCTGGTTTTATGCAGCACCCCAACTCACCTTTACCCTTAAACAAGCATAAGTTGGTTTTCTAAATTTGAGACCCTGTTCTGTTCTGTAATTCAGTTCCTGTGTAGCCAAGTTTACATTCCGTGTGTTAGTGATATCTTATGATGTTTCTGTTTCTGTGTGACTTATTTCAGTTAGAATCATCGTACCTGAATCCACTCATTATGCTGCTACGGGCCTGATGACATAGATTTCATTGCTGAGTGATACTGCATTGTACGTAAGTACCACAAGTTCTTTATCCATTTTTCACTTTCTGTGATATTGAACTTGTACGGTAAATGAGGTTCTTGTAAACAGAGGCGTCCCAAACATTGGGGTGGCTGTATCTTTTTGATTTTAATTTCCCTAAGCTATAGGACCATAAGTGGAAGTGCCCTAGGCTCTGTTGCTTTGTTTTTTAGATGTTTCAGGAAACACCATACACTTCTCCCGAGTGTCTGTTGGCAATTTACATCCCGCCCATCAGCATAACAAGGCTCCCAGTTCTCCAGGGCCTGTCCTGCCTTTCTGGATTTTACACTTTTTGCAGATGGCCCTTTTGACCGGGGGGAAGTGAGACTTCATTGTAGTGCAGATTTCCTTTGCAAGCTTGCTTGGTTGGCCAAAAAGGGCATATGCGTTTTTTCCTGAATATATTCAGGAAAAAACGCATATGCCCTTTTTGGCCAAGTGCATCATTGTGGACGTTCTGCCTCTTTTCCTATGCTTTCAATGCAATTCCAGTCTACCTCCTGAAATCGGTGTCCTGCAATTCTGCCCCGCTTTCAACTCCTTTTGGCAGCCTTACTTCAGTATATTTTTGGACGATAGCTGTCATTTATAACTCTGCAGGTTTGTGAATTACAGTGCCCCTGAGCTCCTTTCTTCAACTCGCTTTCTTGTGACCTGGCCGCAACACTGCAGGATGGCTTCAGGCCCTAATCTGGTTCCGGCACGGCACGCCGAGCCTTTGGTTATTTCCTCTTCCTGGTGGGAAATGAGAGTTAAATTTGCCCGTCCAGACACCTCCAGCTAGTCTCTCATTGGTTCTCGCTATTCCTGTTCATCTTCCGCAGAAATTGCAAACTGGGCCAAACAGGAGGTTAAAGGGACTGACTCTCCAAGTCGGGAGAGTGTTAGTAAAGCGTCTGGAATGTTGCACCCGAGTACCAGGGTACGAAAACTGAGACATATTTGAACACGTCTCCCGATCACATGGTTGATCATACTCTAGGTTCCACATGCATGTTTTAGCTGAAGGAAGAATACCTTAAACCTGGGTAGTTGAAACCCGTGGAATGGGTACCATGCAATATGACTTCAAAGGGTCTTCATTTGCTCACCGAACCTCTCCAATCCTATCACTGCTGCGTTTATGCCCCTGTACACACGCTTGATTCTCTTTCAGACATAGCCATCCATACGTTTTAAGGTTCTTACTAGTCAGGTATATTCTTTGGCGTTTAATATGGGGTGTTGAGTCCATTTCGTTGAGCAAGGAGTAGCTCTTGTCTATTCCATATTTGGCTTAAGGAACTTTATCTGTGCTCATTTCAATCTCTGGTTTTATGCAGCACCCCAACTCACCTTTACCCTTAAGCAAGCATAAGTTGGTTTTCTAAATTGGAGACCCTGTTCTGTTCTGTAATTCAGTTCCTGAGTAGCCAAGTTTACATTCCGTGTATTACTGATATCTTATGATGTTTCTTTTTCTGTGTGACTTATTTCATTTAGAATCATCATACCTGAATCCACTCATTGTGCTGCTAAGGGCCTGATGACATAGATTTCATTGCTGAGTGATATTGCGTTGTACGTAAGTACCACAACTTCTTTATCCATTTTTCACTTTCTGCGATATTGAACTTGTACCGTAAACGAGGTTCTTGTAAACAGAGCCGTCCCAAACTTTGGGGTGGCTGTGTCTTTTTAATTTTAATTTCCCTAATCTATAGGACCATAAGTGGAAGTGCCCTAGGCTCTGTTGCTTTGTTTTTTAGATGTTTCAGGAAACACCATACACTTCTCCAGAGTGGCTGTTGGCAATTTCCATCCCGCCCATCAGCATAAGAAGGCTCCCAGTTCTCCATGCCCTGTCGTGCCTTTATGGATTTTACACTTTTTTCAGATGGCCCTTTTGACCGGGGGGAAGTGAGACTTCATTGTAGTGCAGATTTCCTTTGCAAGCTTGCTTGGTTGGCCAAAAAGTGTGTATGCGTTTTTTCCTGAATATATTCAGGAAAAAACACATACGCCCTTTTTGGCCAAGTGCATCATTGTCGAGGTTCTGACTCTCTTCATATGTTTTCAATGCAATTCCAGTCTACCTCCTGAAATCGGTTTCCTGCACTTCTGCCTTGCTTTCAATGTCTCTTCATAGCCTTACCTCAATATATTTTTTGAAAATAGTTGGCCTTTATAACTCTGCAGGTTTTTGAATTGCGGTGGCCCTTAGCCCCACTTTTCAGCTCTTATTTTTGTGGTCTTGCCCCATAACCACAGGATTCCTTGAAGCCCTATTTTTCTTCTGGGGCACCTTGCTGTGCCTTTGGTTAATTCTTCTTACTGATGTGGCATTAGAGTGACATGTGCCCATTGAAACCGCTACAGCTTGTTTCTCACTGGTTCCCCCTATTCCCATTCATCCTCCACACTAACTGCAGACTGTGCGATACCAGAACTTAAAGGCATTGACTCCATGTGGGGATGTTGTTAGTAAAGTGGCTGGAATGTCGATCCGCAGCCCCAGGAGAGGAAAAATGAGGTGCGTTTTAGAAACCTTTCCCGATCATATGGTATACCAGTCGCTGGGTTTCCCAAGCATGGTTTAGCTGTAGGAAGATTCCCTTCAACCTGGAGTGTTGGGACCCTTGGACTGAGTAGCATGAAGTATTGCATTAAACTTTCGGCAGTTGCTCACCAAAGCTCACCAATCCTCTCAGCCCCAAGTGTCCAGCCTTATGTCTTATCCAGCTGTGGGTTTATATGTGGTCAATCCAGGTTGCAATCCAGGTTGCATCACAGCCCCTGAGCGAATTTTGTAAGAATTTTTCTCTCTTTCATTGTTTCAGCGTTTTCTTTTTAAAATTTATTTCTATAATGGGGTTTAGCTCATTTTCACTGCTGTGTTTGTGCCGCTCTGCACACACTTGATTCCCTTATGGAGATATATCAATACATGGGTTTTAAGATTCTTATTACTCAGATATATTTCTCTGCGGTGTATAGGGTGTGTTGAGGCCAGTTCATTGAGCAAGGTGTAGATCTTGTCTAATACCTATTTGGTTTATTGAACGGTATCTGTGCTAATTTCAAACTCTGGTTTTATGCATCACCCTACCTCTCCTTTCCCCTTAAGCTGACATAAGTGTGTTTTCTAAATGTGAGACACTGTTCTGTTCTGTAATTCATTTCTTGTGCAGCCATATTTACCCTCCCTCTATAAGTGATATCTTATGATATGTTTCTTTTTCTGTTTGACTTATTTCAAGTAGTATTATCGGACCTAAATCCACTCTTTATCCTTCTACTAGCCTTATTACATTGATTTCATGGTGAAGAGATATTCCATTGTACATAAGTACCACATCTTCTTTATCCATTGTTCTCTTTCCTGGGATATTTAAGGTGTACTGAAGTTGAGGTTCTTGTAAACAGAGTAGCCCTAAACTGTGGTGTGCTTGTGTCTTGTTGATTTTTAGACTTCCCTAGATATACTCCCATGATTGGAAGTGTCCTATGCTCTGTAGCTCTGTTTTTTAGATGATTTAGGAACCACCATACACTTCTCCAGAGTGGCTCTCGGCAGTTCACACACTGCCCATCAGCGTATAAAGGCTCCCTGTTCTCCATGGCCTGTCCTGCCTTTCTGGATTTTACACTTTTTTAGGATGGCCCTTTTGACCGGTGGGAAGTGAGACTTCTTTGTTGTGCACATTTGCATTGCTTACTTGCTTCGTTGCCCATAAAGTGCGTATGCGTTTTTTCCTGGATATAATCAGGAAAAAACGCATATGCCCTTTTGGGCCAACTGCATCATTGTCGAAATTCTGCCGCTTTTCATGTGCATTAAAGACGAGTCCAATCTATCTCTTGAAATCTGTTTCTTGCAATTCTGTCTTGCATTCAGATCCTCTTCTTTGCCTTACCTCAACATATTTTTGGACATTAGTTTTCATTTATAACTCTGCAGGTTTGTGAATTGCAGTGACCCTGAGCTCCATTTTTTAAGTTGCTCTTTTGTGAGCTGGCCTCAAACCCGCAGGATTGCTTCAGGCCCTATTTTGGCTCCGGCGAGGCAGGCTGAGCCTTTCTTTAATTCTTATTCTTAATGGGAAATTAGAGTGATATGTGCCCGTCCAAACCCCTACAACTATTCTCTCATTGGTTCCCCCTCTTCCCGTTCATCCTCCTCACAATTTGCAAAATGTGTGAAACAGAAGTTTAAATGTGCTGATTCTCCAAGTGGGGAGATTCTAAGTAACATGGCTGGAATGGTGAACAGGAGCACCAGGAGAGGATAAATGAGGTGCATTTTAGACACATCTCCCGATCACATGGTGTACAGTCCTCTGGGTTTTCCATGCATGTTTTAGCTGTAGGAAGATCCCTTGAACCTGCAGATTTGGGACCCATTGAATGGGTACCAGGTAGTATTACTTTAAAGGGTGTGCATTTCCTCACCCAACCTCACATTCCTCTTAGCGCAAACAGTTTCCAGCCTTATGTCTCATCCTGCTGTGGGTCTAGATGTGTTCAATCCATGTTGCATCACCGTCCCTGAGGAAAAGTTGTAAGAGGTTTTCTCTGTCTCTCTGTCGTTTATTTTTTTCAATTTATTACTATATTGGTTACAGCTGATTTTCAAAGCTCTGTTTCTTGCTGCTGTACATCCACTTGATTCACGTACAGAGAGTCATCAATAAATTCTTTTTCAGATTCTTACCAGTCGTATATATTCTTTTCCGGTGACTTGAGTGTGCTGAGTGCAGTTCTTTTAGCTACTGTGTAGGCCTTGTTGATTATCAGTTTGGTATTTGGAATGGTATCTTTGCTAATTTCAACCTCCTGGATGATGCCTCACCCCTCCCCACCTTTCCCGTTTAGCAGCCTTATGCGTGTTTTCTACATATTTGACTATGTTTTTGTTTTGTAATTTATTTCATGTGTAGCCATTTTGGATTCCACTTTTAAGTGATATCTTATGATATGTGTCTTTTTCTTTTTGAATTCTGTCACTTAGAATGATCATACGTAACTCCTCCGGAGTTGTTACAACTGGCCATATTTCATTGATTTCCAGGCTGAATAGTATTCCACTCTACCTAAGTACCACATCTCTATCCAGTTTTTCCCTCCAGAGACATTTAAGTTATATCCTAGTCGAGGATCTTTTAAACAGAGAGGGGGTAAACATTGGGGTGCCTGTGTCCTCTCGATTTTTGTTTTTCCCAAGATATACGCCCATGAGTGCAAGTGCCCTATGCTCTGTAGCTCATTTTTTAGATGCTTTAGTAAACACAATACACTTCTCCAGAATGGCCGTTGGCAATATACATTTCCACTATAAGTCTCACAGGGCTCCCTCTTCTCGTTGCCCTGTCCTGCATTTCTGTTGTTTACGCTTTATGAGGATGGCTCTTCTGACTGATGCGAAGTGATATCTTTTGTAGTATTGACTTCCAGTGCCCACCTGTTTGGTTGGCTAAAAAAGTGTATGCCCTTTTCTTGAATATATACAGAAAAAAACGCATACACCCTTTTTGGCCAACTGCAATGTTGGCAATGTTGGCAATGTTCAGCTCCTTTTCTTGTGCTTAATGGCGAGTCCTTTCTACCTCCTCAAATCCCTTTCCTGCCATTCTCCCTTGCTTACAAGTCCTTTTCTCTGACTTTCCTCAAGACATTTTTCAGTGATGGATATTTTCAACTCTGCAGTTTTGTGAATTTTACTGCCCCTGAGTTCCATTGTTCAACTTGTGTTTATGGGAACTGGCCACAAAGCAGCGGGATTTCCTCAAGCCCTATACTGTTTCCATGGGCAACCCTAGCCTTTGGTCAATTCGTCTTCCTGATTGGAAATTAGAGTGACATGTGCCTGTCTGAACACCTAGGACTTGTCTCTCATTGTTCTTCATCCTTCCGCTTCATCCTCTGGACAAATTCCAAACTGTACGCAACAGGATGTTGACAGTGCTGACATCTCCAAGTGGGGAGACTGTTAGTAAAGACGCTGGAGGGGTGAACCCGAGCACCAGGAGATGAGGAGATGAGATGCCTTTTCCAAACTCTTCCCGATCAGACGGTATACCATCCTCTGGGTGTGACAGACATGTTTTAGCAGTAGGAAGAGTCCCATTCATGTAAGGAGAACACCAGGGCTTTTTCAAAATCAGTGTCTCCCCGAAACCCAAACTGGGGAAGTTTTTAAGCTACGGCTACACATATGTTCATTAAGGGCCTTGGGAAGTAGGCAGAGTCCAAACTTTAGATGATTGAAGTCTTCAGGGTCAGAAGCACTCACCACCAGCTTCCCTTAGGCTACACTTTAACTATCATTGATAGATGATGTCAATAAAAATATCTATTCTTTTTCAGATTATTTCCCCTTATAGGTTATTGCAAAATGTTGAGTGTAGTTCCCTGTGCTATACAGTAGTTCCTTGTTGATGATTTATTTTATACATAGCAGTGTGTATGTGTTAATTCCAAACTGTTAATTTATCCCTCCTCCCACCTTTCCCCTTTGGTAATAATAAATTATAAGATTTTATACTTCTCAGAAATGGGGGAGCTGAAAGAGAGGTATCATTTTCAATGGAAAAGCATTTAAAACAAGATTGAAGGTTTAACCAAGATTATTAGATGTACATCCTTGGAAAGAAATCACTTCGTTTCTCTAATATTGACCTGACAAATAAGACAAACCTTTTCACTGAACTTGCTTATAAAAAGTGATGGAAATATCAAATGGAAGTGTTAGAAACATCTTATTTTACCCGAGCCTTATACACTGTTCTATGTTAACTACAGTTTGGCTCACACATCTGTTCATTGAGGTTACAATAGTCTCAATTTCTGTTACTGATCCTCCAGAGTGGACCCCAACAAGTGTCCCCCTGCCCAGTGTCATTGGGGCCAACAGATCGAGACTGAGTTTGGTTCACAAGCAAAGGAAACTTTATATTTTGATCAGAGAATGGAGAGGTGAGAGCATGCACTACCCCGTGGGCTGTGGGCTGGGCTGCTGTGTAGAGATCCTGTCAGAGTCAGTGGGAGGGAGGGAGGCGGCAGAGCTCTCGAGGGCCGGGTTGGCTGTAGCTCAGGCTCTATATCGTGGAGTCTGCACTGGGCCCCAGGAGCTGAGGTGTCGACCCAGCCATTCTGCACTAGGAAATCTGGTCTGAAGTGCCGGGTGTGGAACCTCTGCATGCGGGACCCTAGGAGCACGTGAAATTAGACAAAGCACAAAGGATAAAAAAGGTTAGACTTGACTTTATTGCCCAGATTCTATTTTTATCTCCCAGGGATTTTTAATGGGCTTTGCTGGGGACAAACCCCTCCTCTGCCTTTTGTCCCGTTCCTCATTCTTGGAGTGCTGAGGGTGCAGACCCTTCTTCTGTAACTGCTGAGTGCTGAGTTGGGAGCCCTCATACCCTGGGGCGAGGGTCAGAGCTTCTCCCCAGCAGCCTCCCGGTGACGTTGATTGTCCCCAGGACCCCTGCCTCCCTGCTCGTCCACCTGAGCACCAGCATTGGAAGTGTTATAGATTCTAATGACCTTTAAGGGTCCAGGAAAGAGATGTGCAGAGACGCTGTGGGGGCCGGTTTCACCCCGCCCCACATTTGTTCGGCCACCTTAGGCTGACCGTTTCTGCCAGCCTAGATGCTCTGACCAGTAGTCTGCGCTTTCTTCAATTAGGCCCCTGAATTAACGTACAAACAGCACCAGGTGTCAGAGCCCTGCCCGCTCAACTCCCAGACAGTCCAGGGTCAGTGGTGATAAGGACCATGATGGTTACTGAGTCAACAGCCTTTTGAAGTAAACAGGAGTCCAGCCGGTCTTATTGGCCACCATCATCACGGTGTCTGTAGGCTTTTCTATGGTGACAGTGTGGTATACTGTTCCCCCGCCAAGATTATTAGCTCCCCTCTGGGTGCAGTAAGTCCTGCAAGCAGTAGTCTACTCTTTTGGGACACACTCTTGTTGTTTTATGAGAGAAACTCCAGGTCAAGTGATGTTCACACGAGTCGTCATGGTGCCCTGTTGCCCCCGGTTATCTCTCTGGATGTTGGAGTTGGAGGGCCTCCTCACTCGAGGTCGGTGTGCCCACGGAGCGAACCCTGCAACTTCAGGGCATGGTTGGTGGTTAGGATCACCACGTGGGGTCCTTTTCCCGTAGGAGGGAGGTGGCCTTTTGGGCTGCTGATTTCCAGGTTTTTAGATACCGCCAGTATCTTGGCCAGATGTGGCAGTGGGCCAAGCTCCTTAGTGACCGTAGTTTATCCTACCTGGATGGCATTCTTGCATTGTTCCATTTCAAGTGGTCCCAGTTTTTGCACTAATTCTCCAATGGCGATTCACCTTTCACTGGGAATGTAAAGGTCAAAGGGTTTAGCTAAATTAGGGAGTTCCAGGGCAAGGGTCTGAATTGACTGCTCTTTCCATTCTTGAAAGGCCACTTCTGGATTCTATTCAAAAGGATCATCATCTTTTCCTTTCAGTGTTTCATATAGAGGCCCAGCTAGTAGACTGTAGTTAGGGATCCAGAAGCAGCAAACCCTGGCCTCCCCAGGAACCCCTAAGCTGTCTTCTAGTTTTAGAAAGGGGTAAGGCTGAAAATGGTTTCTTCCCTTTCCTGGGATGGGCTTCTCTGACCTTGTGTGAGAATGAAGCCCAGGCAGGTCACCGCAGTCTGTGATATTTGAGCTTTTTCTTGGACAACTTCTATCCTTTATTGGCTTGGTAGTTCAGAGGCCTCCTTAGTAGGGCTGGCGATCAGAATGTCGTCTGCATATTGAAGGAGGGTTTCCTTTTCCAGAGGTAGAACTTTTAGGTCTTTAGCTAAGCTTTCCCCAAAGACGGTGTGGGAATTTTTGCACCCTTGGGGCCAGACGGCCCGGAAGTATTGTTTTAGTTGTATGTTGAGTCCTGCCACTCACAAGCCAAAATTTCTTGTGACTCTGGGACTAATGGAATACAAAAGAAGGCATCATTGAAGACTAATACAGAATACCATGTCCTGGTGGTTGGTAGAATGACCAGCAGGGTGTAGGAATTAGGAGCAACTGGAGGTATATCCTCGGTGGCTTCACTGACTGTCCTGACATCCTTTACCAGGTCCCCAGCAGCCCATGGGGCTCTCGTGGTCAGACCAATCGCAGAATATGGAGCTCACCTGGGCAGGTACCCCACCCCCACCCCAGCCCACGGGGCTCTTGTGATCAGGCCCCTCCCAGGATACAGAGCTACCCTTGCAGGTACCCTGGCAGGGCTGGGCACACAGGAACCGTGCACATAGCCCTCATTGCAGAGCACCCCCAGCTCACCTGTCGCTCAGAGCTGACACAGAGCACCTCAGAGCAGGACTTGAACTAACAAACAGCAGCTGCGACAGGTCTGTGACCCTGGGCATCATTCCGTGAGGCCTCCCTCCACCTGGTCTTCCAGAGACTTCCACTGCACCCGGGGCACCAGGCCTCTGTCTCCAACCACCACCCACCCCTCCTTTCCCTGACTCCTGGGTTCCTCTCATTAGGAGAGGGTTTTCTTGAAGTTGTCTCCCACTCATGGGCCAGATAAAATGATTAGAAAACAAGCCAAAGCTGCAGCCCCTTGTCTATCCTGACTCTCAGGAGCCCACACCTGTTCCTTGGACCTGGCCGGTTCAGCAAGTTCCATTTTCTGCAACTGTGAGCCCCTGAGGGGTGATGATTGGCTGACCTGGGCAGCCTTACCGTGCCGGCCAGCCCTCCCCAGGTGTGCCTGGGTTGAGATCAATATAAATACCACTCCAGGCAGCAAGAGCCCCTGCAGCCGTGCCTGACGCCATTTTCTCTGCCCTGTCAGCAGTCTCGGGGCTGGGCTGGTGGGAGGGAGTGAGAGGCCACGGCTTTGTGGGTGGCCCAGTGTGAGTGGGGCTCTGCTGGACTTTCTGCAGCAGTTGCCAGGCTGCCACCTGCTAAAGAAGAGGATGTGTCACCCATACCTGCTGCTGGAATTTCTCCCTGGGCAGAGGTGAGGAAGGAAAAAAGCAGTGGGGGCAGGGACAGGACGGGTATCTCAGGCAGGGAAATGGAAATCTTCCAGAAGAGCACCCAGGGCCAGGACCATCCTGGCTGGCCTGCAGGCACCAAGTCGGCCGGCATGCTGTCACTCGTGTGGCTCTATGGCCCTTCCTCTAGGCTTTCAAGTCCTTGTATATATTCAGGTGTTTTACCTGGGACGGGTGGGAATAGTTCAGCAGCAACTGGCCTGGGGCTCAGCTCACGTTTACTCACAGATGCCTCGGCACGGTGCCCCAGCTTTGCAATGAGGACGCTTGTTGCGTGGGGGCTGCTGGCTGAATGGGAGACGATTCCCCACCACTGACCAACTTCAGAATTGTTTACAACTGGAGCAAGTGCCCTGATACGGTTTTCCTCTGTGTAACTGGTGGGTTCTGTGTTTTTTTCTCTTTTTCGTTTTTGGTTCAAGGTAGATTTTATTCCTCTTTTTTGTATTTACAGATATAAGCATGGAAATAATTTATTCATATAAATACATGTATGTGCAGGGAATAATTGTTTTTTCTGTTTTATTTTTTAAATTTTATTTCTTTTTAATTTTGAATTTTATTTTATATTTTTATACAGCAGGTTCTTATTGGTTATCTATTTTATACATATAAATGTATACATGCCAATCCCAGTCTCTCAACTCCTCCCACCACCACCCCCCCAACAGCTTTCCCCCCTTGTTGTCCATACGTTTGTTGTCTACATCTGTTGCTCTATTTATGCCTTGCAAAATGGTTAATCTGTACAGTTTTTCTAGGTTCCACATATATGCATGAATATACCAGATTTGTTTTTCTCTTTCTGACTTACTTCACTCTGTATGACAGTCTCTAGATCCATCGACGTCTTTACAAATGACCCAATTTCATTCCTTTTCATGGCTTAGTAATATTCCATTTTATATATGTACCACAGCTTTATGCATTCGTCTGTCTGTGGGCATTTAGGTTGCTTCCATTACCTCGATATTGTAAATAGTGATGCAATGAACATTGCGGTGAATGACTCTTTTTGATTTATGGTTTTGTCTGGGTATATGTCCAGTACTGGGATTGCTGTATCATATGGTAATTCTATTGTTAGTTTCTTAAGAAATTCCATATTGTTCTCCATAATGACTGTATCAATTTATATTCCCAACAATAGTGGAAGAGGGTTCCTTTTCTCCACACCCTTTCCAGCATTATTTGTTTGTAGATTTTCTATGATGCCTATTCTACCAGGTGTGAGGTGATACCTCATTGTTGAATCCATTTCGTTGAGCAAGGGGTAGGTCTTGTCTATTACATATTTGGCTTATGGAACGGTATCTGTGCTAATTTCAAACTCTGCTTTTATGCAGCACCCCAACTCACCTTCCCCCTTAAGCAAGCATAAGTTGGTTTTCTAAATTTGAGACCCTGTTCTGTTTTGTAATTCAGTTCATGTGTAGCCAAGTTCACATTCCACGTATTAGTGATACCTTATGATGTTTCTTTTTCTGTGTGACTTATTTCACTTAGAATCATCGTGCCTCAATCCACTCATTATGCTGGTATGGGCCTGGTGACATAGATTACATTGCTGAGTGGTATTCTGTTGTACATAAGTACCGCAACTTCTTTATCCATTATTTGCTCTCTGGGATATTTAACTTGTGCCGCAGAAGAGATTCCTGTAAAAAGAGCCGTCCCAAATTTTGGGGTGGCTGTGTCTTTTTGATTTTAATTTCCCTAAGCTATAGGACCATAAGTGGAAGTGCCCTAGGCTCTGTTGCTTTGTTTTTTAGATGTTTCAGGAAACACCATACACTTCTACAGAGCTGCTGTTGGGAATTTACATCCCGCCCATCAGCATAACAAGGCTCCCAGTTCTCCGTGGCCTGTTCTGCCTTTCTGGATTTTACACTTTTTTCAGATGGCCCTTTTGACCGGGGGGAAGTGAGACTTCATTGTAGTGCAGATTTCCTTTGCAAGCTTGCTGGGTTGGCCAAAAAGGGCGTATGAGTTTTCTCCTGAATATATTCAGGAAAAAACACATACGCCCTTTTTGGCCAAGTGCATCATTGTCGACGTTCTTCCTCTTTTCCTGTGTTTTAAATGCAATCCAATTCCGATTCCTCCTGAAATCGGTTTCCTGCAATTCTGCCCCACATTCAAGTCCTCTTGGCAGCCCTACTTCAGTATATTTTCGGACAATAGCTGTCATTTATAAATCTGCAGGTTTGTGAATTACAGTGCCCCTGAGCTCCTTTCTTCAACTCGCTTTCTTTTGAGCTGGCCACAACACCGCAGGATTGCTTCAGGCCCTAATCTGGTTCCGGCACGGCATGCTGAGCCTTTGGTTTATTCCTCTTCCCTGTGGGAAATGAGAGTTAAATTTGCCCGTCCAGACACCTCCAGCTAGTCTCTCATTGGTTCTCGCTATTCCTGTTCATCTTCCGCAGAAATTGCAAACTGGGCCAAACAGGAGGTTAAAGGGACTGACTCTCCAAGTTGGGAGAGTGTTAGTAAAGCGTCTGGAATGTTGCACCCGAGTACCAGGGAACGAAAAGTGAGACACATTTGAACACGTTTCTCGATCACACGGTGGATCATACTCTGAGTTCCACATGCATGTTTTAGCTGAAGGAAGAATCTCTTAAACCTGGAGAGTTGAGACCCATGGAATGGGTACCATGCAATATGACTTCAAAGGGTCTGCATTTGCTCACCGAACCTCTCCAATCCTATCACTGCTGAGTTTATGCCCCTGTACACATGCTTGATTCTCTTTCGGAGACATAGCAATCCATAGGTTTTAAGATACTTACTAGTGAGGTACATTCTTAGGCGTTTAATATGCGGTGTTGAGTCCATTTCGTTGAGCAAGGAGTAGCTCTTGTCTATTCCATATTTGGCTTAAGGAACTTTATCTGTGCTCATTTCAATCTCTGGTTTTATGCAGCACCCCAACTCACCTTTACCCTTAAACAAGCATAAGTTGGTTTTCTAAATTTGAGACCCTGTTCTGTTCTGTAATTCAGTTCCTGTGTAGCCAAGTTTACATTCCGTGTATTACTGATATCTTATGATGTTTCTTTTTCTGTGTGACTTATTTCAGTTAGAATCATCGTACCTGAATCCACTCATCGTGCTGCTACGGGCCTGATGACATAGATTTCACTGCTGAGTGATACTGCATTGTACGTAAGTACCACAAGTTCTTTATCCATTTTTCACTTTCTGTGATATTGAACTTGTACGGTAAACGAGGTTCTTGTAAACAGAGGTGTCCCAAACATTGGGGTGGCTGTATCTTTTTTATTTTAATTTCCCTAAGCTATAGGACCATAAGTGGAAGTGCCCTAGGCTCTGTTGCTTTGTTTTTTAGATGTTTCAGGAAACACCATACACTTCTCCCGAGTGTCTGTTGGCAATTTACATCCCGCCCATCAGCATAACAAGGCTCCCAGTTCTCCATGGCCTGTCCTGCCTTTCTGGATTTTACACTTTTTTCAGATGGCCCTTTTGACCGGGGGGAAGTGAGACTTCATTGTAGTGCAGATTTCCTTTGCAAGCTTGCTTGGTTGGCCAAAAAGGGCGTATGCGTTTTTTCCTGAATATATTCAGGAAAAAACCCATAAGCGCTTTTTGGCCAAGTGCATTCTTGTGGACCTTCTGCCTCTTTTCCTATGCTTTCAATGCAATTCCAGTCTACATCCTGAAATCGGTTTCCTGCAATTCTGCCCCGCTTTCAACTCCTTTTGGCAGCCTTACTTCAGTATATTTTTGGACGATAGCTGTCATTTATAACTCTGCAGGTTTGTGAATTACAGTGCCCCTGAGCTCCTTTCTTCAACTCGCTTTCTTGTGACCTGGCCGCAACACCGCAGGATGGCTTCAGGCCCTAATCTGGTTCCGGCACGGCACGCTGAGCCTTTGGTTATTTCCTCTTCCTGGTGGGAAATGAGAGTTAAATTTGCCCGTCCAGACACCTCCAGCTAGTCTCTCATTGGTTCTCGCTATTCCTGTTCATCTTCCGCAGAAATTGCAAACTGGGCCAAACAGGAGGTTAAAGGGACTGACTCTCCAAGTCGGGAGAGTGTTAGTAAAGCGTCTGGAATGTTGCACCCGAGTACCAGGGTACGAAAACTGAGACATATTTGAACACGTCTCCCGATCACATGGTTGATCATACTCTAGGTTCCACATGCATGTTTTAGCTGAAGGAAGAATACCTTAAACCTGGGTAGTTGAAACCCGTGGAATGGGTACCATGCAATATGACTTCAAAGGGTCTTCATTTGCTCACCGAACCTCTCCAATCCTATCACTGCTGCGTTTATGTCCCTGTACACATGCTTGATTCTCTTTCGGAGACATAGCAATCCATAGGTTTTAAGATACTTAAGAGTCAGGTACATTCTTAGGCGTTTAATATGCGGTGTTGAGTCCATTTCGTTGAGCAAGGAGTAGCTCTTGTCTATTCCATATTTGGCTTAAGGAACTTTATCTGTGCTCATTTCAATCTCTGGTTTTATGCAGCACCCCAACTCACCTTTACCCTTAAACAAGCATAAGTTGGTTTTCTAAATTTGAGACCTTGTTCTGTTCTGTAATTCAGTTCCTGTGTAGCCAAGTTTACATTCCGTGTATTACTGATATCTTATGATGTTTCTTTTTCTGTGTGACTTATTTCAGTTAGAATCATCGTACCTGAATCCACTCATTGTGCTGCTACGGGCCTGATGACATAGATTTCACTGCTGAGTGATACTGCATTGTACGTAAGTACCACAAGTTCTTTATCCATTTTTCACTTTCTGTGATATTGAACTTGTACGGTAAACGAGGTTCTTGTAAACAGAGGCGTCCCAAACATTGGGGTGGCTGTATCTTTTTGATTTTAATTTCCCTAAGCTATAGGACCATAAGTGGAAGTGCCCTAGGCTCTGTTGCTTTTTTTTTTAGATGTTTCAGGAAACACCATACACTTCTCCCGAGTGTCTGTTGGCAATTTACATCCCGCCCATCAGCATAACAAGGCTCCCAGTTCTCCATGGCCTGTCCTGCCTTTCTGGATTTTACACTTTTTTCAGATGGCCCTTTTGACCGGGGGGAAGTGAGACTTCATTGTAGTGCAGATTTCCTTTGCAAGCTTGCTTGGTTGGCCAAAAAGGGCGTATGCGTTTTTTCCTGAATATATTCAGGAAAAAACCCATAAGCGCTTTTTGGCCAAGTGCATTCTTGTGGACCTTCTGCCTCTTTTCCTATGCTTTCAATGCAATTCCAGTCTACATCCTGAAATCGGTTTCCTGCAATTCTGCCCCGCTTTCAACTCCTTTTGGCAGCCTTACTTCAGTATATTTTTGGACGATAGTTGTCATTTATAACTCTGCAGGTTTGTGAATTACAGTGCCCCTGAGCTCCTTTCTTCAACTCGCTTTCTTGTGACCTGGCCGCAACACCGCAGGATGGCTTCAGGTCCTAATCTGGTTCCGGCACGGCACGCTGAGCCTTTGGTTATTTCCTCTTCCTGGTGGGAAATGAGAGTTAAATTTGCCCGTCCAGACACCTCCAGCTAGTCTCTCATTGGTTCTCGCTATTCCTGTTCATCTTCCGCAGAAATTGCAAACTGGGCCAAACAGGAGGTTAAAGGGACTGACTCTCCAAGTCGGGAGAGTGTTAGTAAAGCGTCTGGAATGTTGCACCCGAGTACCAGGGTACGAAAACTGAGACATATTTGAACACGTCCCCCGATCACATGGTTGATCATACTCTAGGTTCCACATGCATGTTTTAGCTGAAGGAAGAATACCTTAAACCTGGGTAGTTGAAACCCGTGGAATGGGTACCATGCAATATGACTTCAAGGGGTCTTCATTTGCTCACCGAACCTCTCCAATCCTATCACTGCTGCGTTTATGCCCCTGTACACACGCTTGATTCTCTTTCAGACATAGCCATCCATACGTTTTAAGATTCTTACTAGTCAGGTATATTCTTTGGCGTTTAATATGGGGTGTTGAGTCCATTTCGTTGAGCAAGGAGTAGCTCTTGTCTATTCCATATTTGGCTTAAGGAACTTTATCTGTGCTCATTTCAATCTCTGGTTTTATGCAGCACCCCAACTCACCTTTACCCTTAAGCAAGCATAAGTTGGTTTTCTAAATTTGAGACCCTGTTCTGTTCTGTAATTCAGTTCCTGTGTAGCCCAGTTTACATTCCGTGTATTAGTGATATCTTATGATGTTTCTTTTTCTGTGTGACATATTTCAGTTAGAATCATCGTACCTGAATCCACTCATTATGCTGCTACGGGCCTGATGACATAGATTTCATTGCTGAGTGATATTGCTTTGTAAGTAAATACCACAACTTCTTTATCCATTTTTCACTTTCTGCGATGTTGAACTTGTACTGTAAACGAGGTTCTTGTAAACAGAGGCGTCCCAAACTTTGGGGTGGCTGTGTCTTTTTGATTTTAATTTCCCTAAGCTATAGGACCATAAGTGGAAGTGCCCTAGGCTCTGTTGCTTTGTTTTTTAGATGTTTCAGGAAACACCATACACTTCTCCCGAGTGTCTGTTGGCAATTTACATCCCGCCCATCAGCATAACAAGGCTCCCAGTTCTCCATGGCCTGTCCTGCCTTTCTGGATTTTACACTTTTTTCAGATGGCCCTTTTGACCGGGGGGAAGTGAGACTTCATTGTAGTGCAGATTTCCTTTGCAAGCTTGCTTGGTTGGCCAAAAAGGGCGTATGCGTTTTTTCCTGAATATATTCAGGAAAAAACGCATACGCCCTTTTTGGCCAAGTGCATCATTGTGGACGTTCTGCCTCTTTTCCTATGCTTTCAATGCAATTCCAGTCTACCTCCTGAAATCGGTTTCCTGCAATTCTGTCCCGCTTTCAAGTCCTCTTGGCAGCCTTACTTCAGTATATTTTTGTACGATAGCTGTCATTTATAACTCTGTAGGTTTGTGAATTACAGTGCCCCTGAGCTCCTTTCTTCAACTCGCTTTCTTTTGAGCTGGCCGCAACACCGCAGGATGGCTTCAGGCCCTAATCTGGTTCTGGCACGGCACGCTGAGCCTTTGGTTAGTTCCTCTTCCTGGTGGGAAATGAGAGTTAAATTTGCCCGTCCAGACACCTCCAGCTAGTCTCTCATTGGTTCTCGCTCTTCCTGTTCATCTTCCGCAGAAATTGCAAACTGGGCCAAACAGGAGGTTAAAGGCGCTGACTCTCCAAGTGGGGAGAGTGTTAGTAAAGCGTCTGGAATGTTGCACACGAGTACCAGGGGAGGAAAACTGAGACATATTTGAACACATCTCCCGTTCACACGGTTGATCATACTCTGGGTTCCACATGCATGTTTTAGCTGAAAGAAGAATACCTTAAACCTGGAGAGTTGAGACCCGTGGAATGGGTACCATGCAATATGACTTCAAAGGGTCTTCATTTGCTCACCGAACCTCTCCAATCCTATCACTGCTGCGTTTATTCCCCTGTACACACGCTTGATTCTCTTTTGGAGACATAGCAATCCATAGGTTTTAAGATACTTACTAGTCAGGTACATTCTTAGGCGTTTAATATGGGGTGTTGAGTCCATTTCGTTGAGCAAGGAGTAGCTCTTGTCTATTCCATATTTGGCTTAAGGAACTTTATCTGTGCTCATTTCAATCTCTGGTTTTATGCAGCACCCCAACTCACCTTTCCCCTTAAGCAAGCATAAGTTGGTTTTCTAAATTTGAGACCCTGTTGTGTTTTGGAATTCAGTTCCTGTGTAGCCAAGTTTACATTCCGTGTATTACTGATATCTTATGATGTTTCTTTTTCTGTGTGACTTATTTCAGTTAGAATCATCATACCTGAATCCACTCATTGTGCTGCTAAGGCCCTGATGAGATAGATTTCATTGCTGAGTGATATTGCTTTGTAAGTAAATACCACAACTTCTTTATCCATTTTTCACTTTCTGCGATGTTGAACTTGTACGGTAAACGAGGTTCTTGTAAACAGAGGCGTCCCAAACTTTGGGGTGGCTGTGTCTTTTTGATTTTAATTTCCCTAAGCTATAGGACCATAAGTGGAAGTGCCCTAGGCTCTGTTGCTTTGTTTTTTAGATGTTTCAGGAAACACCATACACTTCTCCCGAGTGTCTGTTGGCAATTTACATCCCGCCCATCAGCATAACAAGGCTCCCAGTTCTCCATGGCCTGTCCTGCCTTTCTGGATTTTACACTTTTTTCAGATGGCCCTTTTGACCGGGGGGAAGTGAGACTTCATTGTAGTGCAGATTTCCTTTGCAAGCTTGCTTGGTTGGCCAAAAAGGGCGTATGCGTTTTTTCTTGAATATATTCAGGAAAAAACGCATACGCCCTTTTTGGCCAAGTGCATCATTGTGGACGTTCTGCCTCTTTTCCTATGCTTTCAATGCAATTCCAGTCTACCTCCTGAAATCGGTTTCCTGCAATTCTGCCCCGCTGCCAAGTCCTCTTGGCAGCCTTACTTCAGTATATTTTTGGACGATAGCTGTCATTTATAACTCTGCAGGTTTGTGAATTACAGTGCCCCTGAGCTCCTTTCTTCAACTCGCTTTCTTGTGAGCTGGCCGCAACACCGCAGGATGGCTTCAGGCCCTAATCTGGTTCCGGCACGGCACGCTGAGCCTTTGGTTAATTCCTCTTCCTGGTGGGAAATGAGAGTTAAATTTGCCCGTCCAGACACCTCCAGCTAGTCTCTCATTGGTTCTCGCTCTTCCTGTTCATCTTCCGCAGAAATTGCAAACTGGGCCAAACAGGAGGTTAAAGGGACTGACTCTCCAAGTCGGGAGAGTGTTAGTAAAGCGTCTGGAATGTTGCACCCGGGTACCAGGGTACGAAAACTGAGACATATTTGAACACGTCTCCCGATCACATGGTTGATCATACTCTAGGTTCCACATGCATGTTTTAGCTGAAGGAAGAATACCTTAAACGTGGGTAGTTGAAACCCGTGGAATGGGTACCATGCAATATGACTTCAAAGGGTCTTCATTTGCTCACCGAACCTCTCCAATCCTATCACTGCTGCGTTTATGCCCCTGTACACACGCTTGATTCTCTTTTGGAGACATAGCAATCCATAGGTTTTAAGATACTTACTAGTAAGGTACATTCTTTGGCATTTAATATGGGGTGTTGAGTCCATTTCGTTGAGCAAGGAGTAGCTCTTGTCTATTCCATATTTGGCTTAAGGAACTTTATCTGTGCTCATTTCAATCTCTGGTTTTATGCAGCACCCCAACTCACCTTTCCCCTTAAGCAAGCATAAGTTGGTTTTCTAAATTTGAGACCCTGTTGTGTTTTGGAATTCAGTTCCTGTGTAGCCCAGTTTACATTCCGTGTATTAGTGATATCTTATGATGTTTCTTTTTCTGTGTGACTTATTTCAGTTAGAATCATCGTACCTGAATCCACTCATTATGCTGCTACGGGCCTGATGACATAGATTTCATTGCTGAGTGATATTGCTTTGTAAGTAAATACCACAACTTCTTTATCCATTTTTCACTTTCTGCGATGTTGAACTTGTACTGTAAACGAGGTTCTTGTAAACAGAGGCGTCCCAAACTTTGGGGTGGCTGTGTCTTTTTGATTTTAATTTCCCTAAGCTATAGGACCATAAGTGGAAGTGCCCTAGGCTCTGTTGCTTTGTTTTTTAGATGTTTCAGGAAACACCATACACTTCTCCCGAGTGTCTGTTGGCAATTTACATCCCGCCCATCAGCATAACAAGGCTCCCAGTTCTCCATGGCCTGTCCTGCCTTTCTAGATTTTACACTTTTTTCAGATGGCCCTTTTGACCGGGGGGAAGTGAGACTTCATTGTAGTGCAGATTTCCTTTGCAAGCTTGCTTGGTTGGCCAAAAAGGGTGTATGCGTTTTTTCCTGAATATATTCAGGAAAAAACGCATACGCCCTTTTTGGCCAAGTGCATCATTGTGGACGTTCTGCCTCTTTTCCTATGCTTTCAATGCAATTCCAGTCCACCTCCTGAAATCGGTTTCCTGCAATTCTTCCCCGCTTTCAAGTCCTCTTGGCAGCCTTACTTCAGTATATTTTTGGATGATAGCTGTCATTTATAACTCTGCAGGTTTGTGAATTACAGTGCCCCTGAGCTCCTTTCTTCAACTCGCTTTCTTTTGAGCTGGCCGCAACACCGCAGGATGGCTTCAGGCCCTAATCTGGTTCCGGCACGGCACGCTGAGCCTTTGGTTAGTTCCTCTTCCTGGTGGGAAATGAGAGTTAAATTTGCCCGTCCAGACACCTCCAGCTAGTCTCTCATTGGTTCTCCCTATTCCTGTTCATCTTCCGCAGAAATTGCAAACTGGGCCAAACAGGAGGTTAAAGGCGCTGACTCTCCAAGTGGGGAGAGTGTTAGTAAAGCGTCGGAATGTTGCACCCGAGTAACAGGGGAGGAAAACTGAGACATATTTGAACACGTCTCCCGTTCACACGGTTGATCATACTCTGCGTTCCACATGCATGTTTTAGCTGAAGGAAGAATACCTTAAACCTGGAGAGTTGAGACCCGTGAAATGGGTACCATGCAATATGACTTCAAAGGGTCTTCATTTGCTCACCGAACCTCTCCAATCCTATCACTGCTGCGTTTATGCCCCTGTACACCCGCTTGATTCTCTTTTGGAGACATAGCAATCCATAGGTTTTAAGATACTTACTAGTCAGGTACATTCTTAGGCGTTTAATATGGGGTGTTGAGTCCATTTCGTTGAGCAAGGAGTAGCTCTTGTCTATTCCATATTTGGCTTAAGGAACTTTATCTGTGCTCATTTCAATCTCTGGTTTTATGCAGCACCCCAACTCACCTTTCCCCTTAAGCAAGCATAAGTTGGTTTTCTAAATTTGAGACCCTGTTCTGTTCTGTAATTCAGTTCCTGTGTAGCCAAGTTTACATTCCGTGTATTAGTGATATCTTATGATGTTTCTTTTTCTGTGTGACTTATTTCAGTTAGAATCATCGTACCTGAATCCACTCATTATGCTGCTACGGGCCTGATGACATAGATTTCATTGCTGAGTGATACTGCATTGTACGTAAGTACCACAAGTTCTTTATCCATTTTTCACTTTCTGTGATATTGAACTTGTACGGTAAACGAGGTTCTTGTAAACAGAGGCGTCCCAAACTTTGGGGTGGCTGTGTCTTTTTGATTTTAATTTCCCTAAGCTATAGGACCATAAGTGGAAGTGCCCTAGGCTCTGTTGCTTTGTTTTTTAGATGTTTCAGGAAACACCATACACTTCTCCCGAGTGTCTGTTGGCAATTGACATCCCGCCCATCAGCATAACAAGGCTCCCAGTTCTCCATGGCCTGTCCTGCCTTTCTGGATTTTACACTTTTTTCAGATTGCCCTTTTGACCGGGGGGAAGTGAGACTTCATTGTAGTGCAGATTTCCTTTGCAAGCTTGCTTGGTTGGCCAAAAAGGGCGTATGCGTTTTTTCCTGAATATATTCAGGAAAAAACGCATACGCCCTTTTTGGCCAAGTGCATCATTGTGGACGTTCTGCCTCTTTTCCTATGCTTTCAATGCAATTCCAGTCTACCTCCTGAAATCTGTTTCCTGCAATTCTGCCCTGCTTTCAAGTCCTCTTGGCAGCCTTACTTCAGTATATTTTTGGACGATAGCTGTCATTTATAACTCTGCAGGTTTGTGAATTACAGTGCCCCTGAGCTCCTTTCTTCAACTCGCTTTCCTGTGACCTGGCCGCAACACCGCAGGATGGCTTCAGGCCCTAATCTGGTTCCGGCACGGCACGCTGAGCCTTTGGTTAGTTCCTCTTCCTGGTGGGAAATGAGAGTTAAATTTGCCCGTCCAGACACCTCCAGCTAGTCTCTCATTGGTTCTCGCTCTTCCTGTTCATCTTCCGCAGAAATTGCAAACTGGGCCAAACAGGAGGTTAAAGGGACTGACTCTCCAAGTCGGGAGAGTGTTAGTAAAGCGTCTGGAATGTTGCACCTGAGTACAAGGGTACGAAAACTGAGACATATTTGAACACGTCTCCCGATCACATGGTTGATCATACTCTAGGTTCCACATGCATGTTTTAGCTGAAGGAAGAATACCTTAAACCTGGGTAGTTGAAACCCGTGGAATGGGTACCATGCAATATGACTTCAAAGGGTCTTCATTTGCTCACCGAACCTCTCCAATCCTATCACTGCTGCGTTTATGCCCCTGTACACATGCTTGATTCTCTTTCGGAGACATAGCAATCCATAGGTTTTAAGATACTTACTAGTCAGGTACATTGTTAGGCGTTTAATATGCGGTGTTGAGTCCATTTCGTTGAGCAAGGAGTAGCTCTTGTCTATTCCGTATTTGGCTTAAGGAACGTTATCTGTGCTCATTTCAATCTCTGGTTTTATGCAGCACCCCAACTCACCTTTCCCCTTAAGCAACCATAAGTTGGTTTTCTAAATTTGAGACCCTGTTCTGTTCTGTAATTCAGTTCCTGTGTAGCCAAGTTTACATTCCGTGTATTACTGATATCTTATGATGTTTCTTCTTCTGTGTGACTTATTTCAGTTAGAATCATCATACCTGAATCCACTCATTGTGCTGCTACGGGCCTGATGACATAGATTTCATTGCTGAGTGATATTGCTTTGTAAGTAAATACCACAACATCTTTATCCATTTTTCACTTTCTGCGATGTTGAACTTGTACTGTAAACGAGGTTGTTGTAAACAGAGGCGTCCCAAAGTTTGGAGTGGCTGTGTCTTTTTGATTTTAATTTCCCTAAGCTATAGGACCATAAGTGGAAGTGCCCTAGGCTCTGTTGCTTTGTTTTTTAGATGTTTCAGGAAACACCATACACTTCTCCCGAGTGTCTGTTGGCAATTTACATCCCGCCCATCAGCATAACAAGGCTCCCAGTTCTCCATGGCCTGTCCTGCCTTTCTGGATTTTACACTTTTTTCAGATGGCCCTTTTGACCGGGGGGGAGTGAGACTTCATTGTAGTGCAGATTTCCTTTGCAAGTTTGCTTGGTTGGCCAAAAAGGGCGTATGCGTTTTTTCCTGAATATATTCAGGAAAAAACGCATACGCCCTTTTTGGCCAAGTGCATCATTGTGGACGTTCTGCCTCTTTTCCTATGCTTTCAATGCAATTCCAGTCTACCTCCTGAAATCGGTTTCCTGCAATTCTGCCCCGCTTTCAAGTCCTCTTGGCAGCCTTACTTCAGTATATTTTTGGACGATAGCTGTCATTTATAACTCTGCAGGTTTGTGAATTACAGTGCCCCTGAGCTCCTTTCTTCAACTCGCTTTCTTGTGACCTGGCCGCAACACCGCAGGATGGCTTCAGGCCCTAATCTGGTTCCGGCACGGCACGCTGAGCCTTTGGTTAATTCCTCTTCCTGGTGGGAAATGAGAGTTAAATTTGCCCGTCCAGACACCTCCAGCTAGTCTCTCATTGGTTCTCGCTCTTCCTGTTCATCTTCCGCAGAAATTGCAAACTGGGCCGAACAGGAGGTTAAAGGGACTGACTCTCCAAGTCGGGAGAGTGTTAGTAAAGCGTCTGGAATGTTGCACCCGAGTACCAGGGTACGAAAACTGAGACATATTTGAACACGTCTCCCGATCACATGGTTGATCATACTCTAGGTTCCACATGCATGTTTTAGCTGAAGGAAGAATACCTTAAAACTGGGTAGTTGAAACCCGTGGAATGGGTACCATGCAATATGACTTCAAAGGGTCTTCATTTGCTCACCGAACCTCTCCAATCCTATCACTGCTGCGTTTATGCCCCTGTACACACGCTTGATTCTCTTTTGGAGACATAGCAATCCATAGGTTTTAAGATACTTACTAGTAAGGTACATTCTTAGGCGTTTAATATGGGGTGTTGAGTCCATTTCGTTGAGCAAGGAGTAGCTCTTGTCTATTCCATATTTGGCTTAAGGAACTTTATCTGTGCTCATTTCAATCTCTGGTTTTATGCAGCACCCCAACTCACCTTTCCCCTTAAGCAAGCATAAGTTGGTTTTCTAAATTTGAGACCCTGTTCTGTTCTGTAATTCAGTTCCTGTGTAGCCCAGTTTACATTCCGTGTATTAGTGATATCTTATGATGTTTCTTTTTCTGTGTGACTTATTTCAGTTAGAATCATCATACCTGAATCCACTCATTGTGCTGCTACGGGCCTGATGACATAGATTTCATTGCTGAGTGATATTGCTTTGTAAGTAAATACCACAACTTCTTTATCCATTTTTCACTTTCTGCGATGTTGAACTTGTACGGTAAACGAGGTTCTTGTAAACAGAGCCATTCCAAACTTCGGGGTGGCTGTGTCTTTTTTATTTTAATTTCCCTAAGCTATAGGACCATAAGTGGAAGTGCCCTAGGCTCTGTTGCTTTGTTTTTCAGATGTTTCAGGAAACACCATACACTTCTCCCGAGTGTCTGTTGGCAATTTACATCCCGCCCATCAGCATAACAAGGCTCCCAGTTCTCCATGGCCTGTCCTGCCTTTCTGGATTTTACACTTTTTTCAGATGGCCCTTTTGACCGGGGGGAAGTGAGACTTCATTGTAGTGCAGATTTCCTTTGCAAGCTTGCTTGGTTGGCCAAAAAGGGCGTATGCGTTTTTTCCTGAATATATTCAGGAAAAAACGCATACGCCCTTTTTGGCCAAGTGCATCATTGTGGACGTTCTGCATCTTTTCCGAAGCTTTCAATGCAATTCCAGTCTACCTCCAGAAATCAGTTTCCTGCAATTCTGCCCCGCTTTCAAGTCCTCTTGGCAGCTTTACTTCAGTATATTTTTGGAAATAGCTGTCATTTATAACTCTGCAGGTTTGTGAATTACAGTGCCCCTGAGCTCCTTTCTTCAACTCGCTTTCTTTTGAGCTGCCCGCAACACCGCAGGATGGCTTCAGGCCCTAATCTGGTTCCGGCACGGCACGCTGAGCCTTTGGTTAGTTCCTCTTCCTGGTGGGAAATGAGAGTTAAATTTGCCCGTCCAGACACCTCCAGCTAGTCTCTCATTGGTTCTCCCTATTCCTGTTCATCTTCCGCAGAAATTGCAAACTGGGCCAAACAGGAGGTTAAAGGCGTTGACTCTCCAAGTGGGGAGAGTGTTAGTAAAGCGTCTGGAATGTTGCACCCGAGTACCAGGGTACGAAAACTGTGACATATTTGAACACATCTCCCGATCACATGTTTGATCATGCTCTAGGTTCCACATGCATGTTTTAGCTGAAGGAAGAATACCTTAAACCTGGGTAGTTGAAACCCGTGGAATGGGTACCATGCAATATGACTTCAAAGGGTCTTCATTTGCTCACCGAACCTCTCCAATCCTATCACTGCTGCGTTTATGCCCCTGTACACATGCTTGATTCTCTTTAAGAGACATAGCAATCCATAGGTTTTAAGATAGTTATTAGTCAGGTACATTCTTAGGCGTTTAATATGGGGTGTTGAGTCCATTTCGTTGAGCAAGGAGTAGCTCTTGTCTATTCCATATTTGGCTTAAGGAACTTTATCTGTGCTCATTTCAATCTCTGGTTTTATGCAGCACCCCAACTCACCTTTCCCCTTAAGCAAGCATAAGTTGGTTTTCTAAATTTGAGACCCTGTTCTGTTCTGTAATTCAGTTCCTTTGTAGCCCAGTTTACATTCCGTGTATTAGTGATATCTTATGATGTTTCTTTTTCTGTGTGACTTATTTCAGTTAGAATCATCGTACCTGAATCCACTCATTATGCTGCTACGGGCCTGATGACATAGATTTCATTGCTGAGTGATATTGCTTTGTAAGTAAATACCACAACTTCTTTATCCATTTTTCACTTTCTGCGATGTTGAACTTGTACTGTAAACGAGGTTCTTGTAAACAGAGGCGTCCCAAACTTTGGGGTGGCTGTGTCTTTTTGATTTTAATTTCCCTAAGCTATAGGACCATAAGTGGAAGTGCCCTAGGCTCTGTTGCTTTGTTTTTTAGATGTTTCAGGAAACACCATACACTTCTCCCGAGTGTCTGTTGGCAATTTACATCCCGCCCATCAGCATAACAAGGCTCCCAGTTCTCCATGGCCTGTCCTGCCTTTCTGGATTTTACACTTTTTTCAGATGGCCCTTTTGACCGTGGGGAAGTGAGACTTCATTGTAGTGCAGATTTCCTTTGCAAGCTTGCTTGGTTGGCCAAAAAGGGCGTATGCGTTTTTTCCTGAATATATTCAGGAAAAAACACATACGCCCTTTTTGGCCAAGTGCATCATTGTGGACGTTCTGCCTCTTTTCCTATGCTTTCAATGCAATTCCAGTCTACCTCCTGAAATCGGTTTCCTGCAATTCTGCCCCGCATTCAAGTCCTCTTGGCAGCCTTACTTCAGTATATTTTTGGATGATAGCTGTCATTTATAACTCTGCAGGTTTGTGAATTACAGTGCCCCTGAGCTCCTTTCTTCAACTCGCTTTCTTGTGAGCTGGCCGCAACACCGCAGGATGGCTTCAGGCCCTAATCTGGTTCCGGCACGGGACGCTGAGCCTTTGGTTAGTTCCTCTTTCTGGTGGGAAATGAGAGTTAAATTTGCCCGTCCAGACACCTCCAGCTAGTCTCTCATTGGTTCTCGCTCTTCCTGTTCATCTTCCGCAGAAATTGCAAACTGGGCCAAACAGGAGGTTAAAGGGACTGACTCTCCAAGTCGGGAGAGTGTTAGTAAAGCGTCTGGAATGTTGCACCCGAGTTCCAGGGTACGAAAACTGAGACATATTTGAACACGTCTCCCGATCACATGGTTGATCATACTCTAGGTTCCACATGCATGTTTTAGCTGAAGGAAGAATACCTTAAAACTGGGTAGTTGAAACCCGTGGAATGGGTACCATGCAATATGACTTCAAAGGGTCTTCATTTGCTCACCGAACCTCTCCAATCCTATCACTGCTGCGTTTATGCCCCTGTACACACGCTTGATTCTCTTTTGGAGACATAGCAATCCATAGGTTTTAAGATACTTACTAGTAAGGTACATTCTTAGGCGTTTAATATGGGGTGTTGAGTCCATTTCGTTGAGCAAGGAATAGCTCTTGTCTATTCCATATTTGGCTTAAGGAACTTTATCTGTGCTCATTTCAATCTCTGGTTTTATGCAGCACCCCAACTCACCTTTCCCCTTAAGCAAGCATAAGTTGGTTTTCTAAATTTGAGACCCTGTTCTGTTCTGTAATTCAGTTCCTGTGTAGCCCAGTTTACATTCCGTGTATTAGTGATATCTTATGATGTTTCTTTTTCTGTGTGACTTATTTCAGTTAGAATCATCATACCTGAATCCACTCATTGTGCTGCTACGGGCCTGATGACATAGATTTCATTGCTGAGTGATATTGCTTTGTAAGTAAATACCACAACTTCTTTATCCATTTTTCACTTTCTGCGATGTTGAACTTGTACGGTAAAGGAGGTTCTTGTAAACAGAGCCATTCCAAACTTCGGGGTGGCTGTGTCTTTTTTATTTTAATTTCCCTAAGCTATAGGACCATAAGTGGAAGTGCCCTAGGCTCTGTTGCTTTGTTTTTCAGATGTTTCAGGAAACACCATACACTTCTCCCGAGTGTCTGTTGGCAATTTACATCCCGCCCATCAGCATAACAAGGCTCCCAGTTCTCCATGGCCTGTCCTGCCTTTCTGGATTTTACACTTTTTTCAGATGGCCCTTTTGACCGGGGGGAAGTGAGACTTCATTGTAGTGCAGATTTCCTTTGCAAGCTTGCTTGGTTGGCCAAAAAGGGCGTATGCGTTTTTTCCTGAATATATTCAGGAAAAAACGCATACGCCCTTTTTGGCC
This sequence comes from Globicephala melas, assembly GCF_963455315.2. NCBI lineage: Eukaryota > Metazoa > Chordata > Mammalia > Artiodactyla > Delphinidae > Globicephala > Globicephala melas. The sequence goes on along the minus strand of NW_027207369.1, from coordinate 470,249 downwards.
AAGTGCATCATTGTGGACGTTCTGCATCTTTTGCGAAGCTTTCAATGCAATTCCAGTCTACCTCCAGAAATCAGTTTCCTGCAATTCTGCCCCGCTTTCAAGTCCTCTTGGCAGCTTTACTTCAGTATATTTTTGGAAATAGCTGTCATTTATAACTCTGCAGGTTTGTGAATTACAGTGCCCCTGAGCTCCTTTCTTCAACTCGCTTTCTGGTGAGCTGGCCGCAACACCGCAGGATGGCTTCAGGCCCTAATCTGGTTCCGGCACGGCACGCTGAGCCTTTGGTTAGTTCCTCTTCCTGGTGGGAAATGAGAGTTAAATTTGCCCGTCCAGACACCTCCATCTAGTCTCTCATTGGTTCTCCCTATTCCTGTTCATCTTCCGCAGAAATTGCAAACTGGGCCAAACAGGAGGTTAAAGGCGCTGACTCTCCAAGTGGGGAGAGTGTTAGTAAAGCGTCTGGAATGTTGCACCCGAGTACCAGGGTACGAAAACTGTGACATATTTGAACACATCTCCCGATCACATGTTTGATCATGCTCTAGGTTCCACATGCATGTTTTAGCTGAAGGAAGAATACCTTAAACCTGGGTAGTTGAAACCCGTGGAATGGGTACCATGCAATATGACTTCAAAGGGTCTTCATTTGCTCACCGAACCTCTCCAATCCTATCACTGCTGCGTTTATGCCCCTGTACACATGCTTGATTCTCTTTAAGAGACAGAGCAATCCATAGGTTTTAAGATACTTACTAGTCAGGTACATTCTTAGGCGTTTAATATGCGGTGTTGAGTCCATTTCGTTGAGCAAGGAGTAGCTCTTGTCTATTCCATATTTGGCTTAAGGAACTTTATCTGTGCTCATTTCAATCTCTGGTTTTATGCAGCACCCCAACTCACCTTTCCCCTTAAGCAAGCATAAGTTGGTTTTCTAAATTTGAGACCCTGTTCTGTTCTGTAATTCAGTTCCTGTGTAGCCCAGTTTACATTCCGTGTATTAGTGATATCTTATGATGTTTCTTTTCCTGTGTGACTTATTTCAGTTAGAATCATCGTACCTGAATCCACTCATTATGCTGCTACGGGCCTGATGACATAGATTTCATTGCTGAGTGATATTGCTTTGTAAGTAAATACCACAACTTCTTTATCCATTTTTCACTTTCTGCGATGTTGAACTTGTACTGTAAACGAGGTTCTTGTAAACAGAGGCGTCGCAAACTTTGGGGTGGCTGTGTCATTTTGAGTTTAATTTCCCTAAGCTATAGGACCGTAAGTGGAAGTGCCCTAGGCTCTGTTGCTTTGTTTTTTAGATGTTTCAGGAAACACCATACACTTCTCCCGAGTGTCTGTTGGCAATTTACATCCCGCCCATCAGCATAACAAGGCTCCCAGTTCTCCATGGCCTGTCCTGCCTTTCTGGATTTTACACTTTTTTCAGATGGCCCTTTTGACCGGGGGGAAGTGAGACTTCATTGTAGTGCAGATTTCCTTTGCAAGCTTGCTTGGTTGGCCAAAAAGGGCGTATGCGTTTTTTCCTGAATATATTCAGGAAAAAACGCATACGCCCTTTTTGGCCAAGTGCATCATTGTGGACGTTCTGCCTCTTTTCCTATGCTTTCAATGCAATTCCAGTCTACCTCCTGAAATCGGTTTCCTGCAATTCTGCCCCGCTTTCAAGTCCTCTTGGCAGCCTTACTTCAGTATATTTTTGGACGATAGCTGTCATTTATAACTCTGCAGGTTTGTGAATTACAGTGCCCCTGAGCTCCTTTCTTCAACTCGCTTTCTTTTGAGCTGGCCGCAACACCGCAGGATGGCTTCAGGCCCTAATCTGGTTCCGGCACGGCACGCTGAGCCTTTGGTTAGTTCCTCTTCCTGGTGGGAAATGAGAGTTAAATTTGCCCGTCCAGACACCTCCAGCTAGTCTCTCATTGGTTCTCGCTCTTCCTGTTCATCTTCCGCAGAAATTGCAAACTGGGCTAAACAGGAGGTTAAAGGCTGACTATCCAAGTGGGGAGAGTGTTAGTAAAGCGTCTGGAATGTTGCACCCGAGTACCACGGGAGGAAAACTGAGACATATTTGAACACGTCTCCCGTTCACACGGTTGATCATACTCTGGGTTCCACATGCATGTTTTAGCTGAAGGAAGAATACCTTAAACCTGGGTAGTTGAAACCCGTGGAATGGGTACCATGCAATATGACTTCAAAGGGTCTTCATTTGCTCACCGAACCTCTCCAATCCTATCACTGCTGCGTTTATGCCCCTGTACACACGCTTGATTCTCTTTTGGAGACATAGCAATCCATAGGTTTTAAGATACTTACTAGTCAGGTACATTCTTAGGCGTTTAATATGGGGTGTTGAGTCCATTTCGTTGAGCAAGGAGTAGCTCTTGTCTATTCCATATTTGGCTTAAGGAACTTTATCTGTGCTCATTTCAATCTCTGGTTTTATGCAGCACCCTAACTCACCTTTCCCCTTAAGCAAGCATAAGTTGGTTTTCTAAATTTGAGACCCTGTTCTGTTCTGTAATTCAGTTCCTGTGTAGCCCAGTTTACATTCCGTGTATTAGTGATATCTTATGATGTTTCTTTTTCTGTGTGACTTATTTCAGTTAGAATCATCGTACCTGATCCACTCATTATGCTGCTACGGGCCTGATGACATAGATTTCATTGCTGAGTGATATTGCTTTGTAAGTAAATACCAAAACTTCTTTATCCATTTTTCACTTTCTGCGATGTTGAACTTTTACTGTAAACGACGTTCTTGTAAACAGAGGCGTCCCAAACTTTGGGGTGGCTGTGTCTTTTTGATTTTAATTTCCCTAAGCTATAGACCATAAGTGGAAGTGCCCTAGGCTCTGTTGCTTTGTTTTTTAGATGTTTCAGGAAACACCATACACTTCTCCCGAGTGTCTGTTGGCAATTTACATCCCGCCCATCAGCATAACAAGGCTCCCAGTTCTCCATGGCCTGTCCTGCCTTTCTGGATTTTACACTTTTTTCAGATGGCCCTTTTGACCGGGGGGAAGTGAGACTTCATTGTAGTGCAGATTTCCTTTGCAAGCTTGCTTGGTTGGCCAAAAAGGGCGTATGCGTGTTTTCCTGAATATATTCAGGAAAAAACGCATACGCCCTTTTTGGCCAAGTGCATCATTGTGGACGTTCTGCATCTTTTCCGAAGCTTTCAATGCAATTCCAGTCTACCTCCTGAAATCAGTTTCCTGCAATTCTGCCCCGCTTTCAAGTCCTCTTGGCAGCTTTACTTCAGTATATTTTTGGAAATAGCTGTCATTTATAACTCTGCAGGTTTGTGAATTACAGTGCCCCTGAGCTCCTTTCTTCAACTCGCTTTCTTGTGACCTGGCCGCAACACCGCAGGATGGCTTCAGTCCCTAATGTGGTTCCGGCATGGCACACTGAGCCTTTGGTTAATTCCGCTTCCTGGTGGGAAATGAGAGTTAAATTTGCCCGTCCAGACACCTCCAGCTAGTCTCTCATTGGTTCTCGCTATTCCTGTTCATCTTCCACAGAAATTGCAAACTGGGCCAAACAGGAGGTTAAAGGCGCTGACTCTCCAAGTGGGGAGAGTGTTAGTAAAGCGTCTGGAATGTTGCACCCGAGTACCAGGGGAGGAAAACTGAGACATATTTGAACACGTCTCCCGATCACACGGTTGATCATACTCTGGGTTCCACATGCATGTTTTAGCTGAAGGAAGAATACCTTAAACCTGGGTAGTTGAAACCCGTGGAATGGGTACCATGCAATATGACTTCAAAGGGTCTTCATTTGCTCACCGAACCTCTCCAATCCTATCACTGCTGCGTTTATGCCCCTGTACACACGCTTGATTCTCTTTTGGAGACATAGCAATCCATAGGTTTTAAGATACTTACTAGTCAGGTACATTCTTAGGCGTTTAATATGGGGTGTTGAGTCCATTTCGTTGAGCAAGGAGTAGCTCTTGTCTATTCCATATTTGGCTTAAGGAACTTTATCTGTGCTCATTTCAATCTCTGGTTTTATGCAGCACCCCAACTCACCTTTCCCCTTAAGCAAGCATAAGTTGGTTTTCTAAATTTGAGACCCTGTTCTGTTCTGTAATTCAGTTCCTGTGTAGCCAAGTTTACATTCCGTGTATTACTGATATCTTATGATGTTTCTTTTTCTGTGTGACTTATTTCAGTTAGAATCATCATACCTGAATCCACTCATTGTGCTGCTAAGGGCCTGATGACATAGATTTCATTGCTGAGTGATATTGCTTTGTAAGTAAATACCACAACTTCTTTATCCATTTTTCACTTTCTGCGAAGTTGAACTTGTACTGTAAACGAGGTTCTTGTAAACAGAGGCGTCCCAAACTTTGGGGTGGCTGTGTCTTTTTGATTTTAATTTCCCTAAGCTATAGGACCATAAGTGGAAGTGCCCTAGGCTCTGTTGCTTTGTTTCTTAGATGTTTCAGGAAACACCATACACTTCTCCCGAGTGTCTGTTGGCAATTTACATCCCGCCCATCAGCATAACAAGGCTCCCAGTTCTCCATGGCCTGTCCTGCCTTTCTGGATTTTACACTTTTTTCAGATGGCCCTTTTGACCGGGGGGGGGGGGGAAGTGAGACTTCATTGTAGTGCAGATTTCCTTTGCAAGCTTGCTTGGTTGGCCAAAAAGGGCGTATGCGTTTTTTCCTGAATATATTCAGGAAAAAACGCATACGCCCTTTTTGGCCAAGTGCATCATTGTGGACGTTCTGCCTCTTTTCCTATGCTTTCAATGCAATTCCAGTCTACCTCCTGAAATCGGTTTCCTGCAATTCTGCCCCACTTTCAAGTCCTCTTGGCAGCCTTACTTCAGTATATTTTTGGACGATAGCTGTCATTTATAACTCTGCAGGTTTGTGAATTACAGTGCCTCTGAGCTCCTTTCTTCAACTCGTTTTCTTTTGAGCTGGCCGCAACACCGCAGGATGGCTTCAGGCCCTAATCTGGTTCCGGCACGGCACGCTGAGCCTTTGGTTAGTTCCTCTTCCTGGTGGGAAATGAGAGTTAAATTTGCCCGTCCAGACACCTCCACGTAGTCTCTCATTGGTTCTCCCTATTCCTGTTCATCTTCCGCAGAAATTGCAAACTGGGCCAAACAGGAGGTTAAAGGCGCTGACTCTCCAAGTGGGGAGAGTGTTAGTAAAGCGTCTGGAATGTTGCACCCGAGTACCAGGGGAGGAAAACTGAGACATATTTGAACACGTCTCCCTTTCACACTGTTGATAATACTCTGGGTTTCACATGCATGTTTTTGCTGAAGGAAGAATACCTTAAACCTGGGTAGTTGAGACCCGTGGAATGGGTACCATGTAATATGACTTCAAAGGGTCTTCATTTGCTCACCGAACCTCTCCAATCCTATCACTACTGCGTTTATGCCCCTGTACACATGCTTGATTCTCTTTCGGAGACATAGCAATCCATAGGTTTTAAGATACTTACTAGTCAGGTACATTTTTACGCGTTTAATATGCGTTGTTGAGTCCATTTCGTTGAGCAAGGAGTAGCTCTTGTCTATTCCATATTTGGCTTAAGGAACTTTATCTGTGCTCATTTCAATCTCTGGTTTTATGCAGCACCCCAACTCACCTTTCCCCTTAAGCAAGCATAAGTTGGTTTTCTAAATTTGAGACCCTGTTCTGTTCTGTAATTCAGTTCCTGTGTAGCCAAGTTTACATTCCGTGTATTACTGATATCTTATGATGTTTCTTTTTCTGTGTGACTTATTTCAGTTAGAATCATCGTACCTGATCCACTCATTATGCTGCTACGGGCCTGATGACATAGATTTCATTGCTTAGTGATATTGCTTTGTAAGTAAATACCACAACTTCTTTATCCATTTTTCACTTTCTGCGATGTTGAACTTTTACTGTAAACGACGTTCTTGTAAACAGAGGCGTCCCAAACTTTGGGGTGGCTGTGTCTTTTTGATTTTAATTTCCCTAACCTATAGACCATAAGTGGAAGTGCCCTAGGCTCTGTTGCTTTGTTTTTTAGATGTTTCAGGAAACACCATACACTTCTCCCGAGTGTCTGTTGGCAGTTTACATCCCGCCCATCAGCATAACAAGGCTCCCAGTTCTCCATGGCCTGTCCTGCCTTTCTGGATTTTACACATTTTTCAGATGGCCCTTTTGACCGGGGGGAAGTGAGACTTCATTGTAGTGCAGATTTCCTTTGCAAGCTTGCTTGGTTGGCCAAAAAGGGCGTATGCGTTTTTTCCTGAATATATTCAGGAAAAAACGCATACGCCCTTTTTGGCCAAGTGCATCATTGTGGACGTTCTGCCTCTTTTCCTATGCTTTCAATGCAATTCCAGTCTACCTCCTGAAATCGGTTTCCTGCAATTCTGCCCCGCTTTCAAGTCCTCTTGGCAGCCTTACTTCAGTATATTTTTGGATGATAGCTGTCATTTATAACTCTGCAGGTTTGTGAATTACAGTGCCCCTGAGCTCCTTTCTTCAACTCGCTTTCTTTTGAGCTGGCCACAACACCGCAGGATGGCTTCAGGCCCTAATCTGGTTCCGGCACGGCACGCTGAGCCTTTGGTTAGTTCCTCTTCCTGGTGGGAAATGAGAGTTAAATTTGCCCGTCCAGACACCTCCACCTAGTCTCTCATTGGTTCTCCCTATTCCTGTTCATCTTCCGCAGAAATTGCAAACTGGGCCAAACAGGAGGTTAAAGGCGCTGACTGTCCAAGTTGGGAGAGTGTTAGTAAAGCGTCTGGAATGTTGCACCCGAGTACCAGGGTACGAAAACTGAGACATATTTGAACAGGTTTCCCGTTCACACTGTTGATCATACTCTGGGTTCCACATGCATGTTTTAGCTGAAGGAAGAATACCTTAAACGTGGGTAGTTGAAACCCGTGGAATGGGTACCATGCAATATGACTTCAAAGGGTCTTCATTTGCTCACCGAACCTCTCCAATCCTATCACTGCTGCGTTTATGCCCCTGTACACACGCTTGATTCTCTTTTGGAGACATAGCAATCCATAGGTTTTAAGTTACTTACTAGTCAGGTACATTCTTAGGCGTTTAATATGCGGTGTTGAGTCCATTTCGTTGAGCAAGGAGTAGCTCTTGTCTATTCCATATTTGGCTTAAGGAACTTTATCTGTGCTCATTTCAATCTCTGGTTTTATGCAGCACCCCAACTCACCTTTCCCCTTAAGCAAGCATAAGTTGGTTTTCTAAATTTGAGACCCTGTTCTGTTCTGTAATTCAGTTCCTGTGTAGCCAAGTTTACATTCCGTGTATTAGTGATATCTTATGATGTTTCTTTTTCTGTGTGACTTATTTCAGTTAGAATCATCATACATGAATCCACTCATTGTGCTGCTAAGGGCCTGATGACATAGATTTCATTGCTGAGTGATATTGCTTTGTAAGTAAATACCACAACTTCTTTATCCATTTTTCACTTTCTGCGATGTTGAACTTGTACGGTAAACGAGGTTCTTGTAAACAGAGCCATTCCAAACTTCGGGGTGGCTGTGTCTTTTTTATTTTAATTTCCCTAAGCTATAGGACCATAAGTGGAAGTGCCCTAGGCTCTGTTGCTTTGTTTTTTAGATGTTTCAGGAAACACCATACACTTCTCCCGAGTGTCTGTTGGCAATTTACATCCCGCCCATCAGCATAACAAGGCTCCCAGTTCTCCATGGCCTGTCCTGCCTTTCTGGATTATATACTTTTTTCAGATGGCCCTTTTGACCGGGGGGAAGTGAGACTTCATTGTAGTGCAGATTTCCTTTGCAAGCTTGCTTGGTTGGCCAAAAAGGGCGTATGCGTTTTTTCCTGAATATATTCAGGAAAAAACGCATACGCCCTTTTTGGCCAAGTGCATCATTGTGGACGTTCTGCATCTTTTCCGAAGCTTTCAATGCAATTCCAGTCTACCTCCTGAAATCAGTTTCCTGCAATTCTGCCCCGCTTTCAAGTCCTCTTGGCAGCTTTACTTCAGTATATTTTTGGAAATAGCTGTCATTTATAACTCTGCAGGTTTGTGAATTACAGTGCCCCTGAGATCCTTTCTTCAACTCGCTTTCTTGTGACCTGGCCGCAACACCGCAGGATGGCTTCAGGCCCTAATGTGGTTCCCGCATGGCACGCTGAGCCTTTGGTTAATTCCGCTTCCTGGTGGGAAATGAGAGTTAAATTTGCCCGTCCAGACACCTCCAGCTAGTCTCTCATTGGTTCTCGCTATTCCTGTTCATCTTCCACAGAAATTGCAAACTGGGCCAAACAGGAGGTTAAAGGCGCTGACTCTCCAAGTCGGGAGAGTGTTAGTAAAGCGTCTGGAATGTTGCACCCGGGTACCAGGGTACGAAAACTGAGACATATTTGAACACGTCTCCCGTTCACACGGTTGATCATACTCTGGGTTCCACATGCATGTTTTAGCTGAAGGAAGAATACCTTAAACCTGGGTAGTTGAAACCCGTGGAATGGGTACCATGCAATATGACTTCAAAGGGTCTTCATTTGCTCACCGAACTTCTCCAATCCTATCAGTGCTGCGTTTATGCCCCTGTACACACGCTTGATTCTCTTTTGGAGACATAGCAATCCATAGGTTTTAAGATACTTACTAGTCAGGTACATTCTTAGGCGTTTAATATGGGGTGTTGAGTCCATTTCGTTGAGCAAGGAGTAGCTCTTGTCTATTCCATATTTGGCTTAAGGAACTTTATCTGTGCTCATTTCAATCTCTGGTTTTATGCAGCACCCCAACTCACCTTTACCCTTAAGCAAGCATAAGTTGGTTTTCTAAATTTGAGACCCTGTTCTGTTCTGTAATTCAGTTCCTGTGTAGCCAAGTTTACATTCCGTGTATTAGTGATATCTTATGATGTTTCTTTTTCTGTGTGACTTATTTCAGTTAGAATCATCATACCTGAATCCACTCATTGTGCTGCTAAGGGCCTGATGACATAGATTTCATTGCTGAGTGATATTGCTTTGTAAGTAAATACCACAACTTCTTTATCCATTTTTCACTTTCTGCGATGTTGAACTTGTACTGTAAACGAGGTTCTTGTAAACAGAGGCGTCCCAAACTTTGGGGTGGCTGTGTCTTTTTGATTTTAATTTCCCTAAGCTATAGGACCATAAGTGGAAGTGCCCTAGGCTCTGTTGCTTTGTTTCTTAGATGTTTCAGGAAACACCATACACTTCTCCCGAGTGTCTGTTGGCAATTTACATCCCGCCCATCAGCATAACAAGGCTCCCAGTTCTCCATGAAATGTCCTGCCTTTCTGGATTTTACACTTTTTTCAGATGGCCCTTTTGACCGGGGGGAAGTGAGACTTCATTGTAGTGCAGATTTCCTTTGCAAGCTTGCTTGGTTGGCCAAAAAGGGCGTATGTGTTTTTTCCTGAATATATTCAGGAAAAAACGCATACGCCCTTTTTGGCCAAGTGCATCATTGTGGACGTTCTGCCTCTTTTCCTATGCTTTCAATGCAATTCCAGTCTACCTCCTGAAATCGGTTTCCTGCAATTCTGCCCCGCTTTCAAGTCCTCTTGGCAGCCTTACTTCAGTATATTTTTGGACGATAGCTGTCATTTATAACTCTGCAGGTTTGTGAATTACAGTGCCCCTGAGCTCCTTTCTTCAACTCGTTTTCTTTTGAGCTGGCCGCAACACCGCAGGATGGCTTCAGGCCCTAATCTGGTTCTGGCACGGCACGCTGAGCCTTTGGTTAGTTCCTCTTCCTGGTGGGAAATGAGAGTTAAATTTGCCCGTCCAGACACCTCCACCTAGTCTCTCATTGGTTCTCCCTATTCCTGTTCATCTTCCGCAGAAATTGCAAACTGGGCCAAACAGGAGGTTAAAGGCGCTGACTCTCCAAGTGGGGAGAGTGTTAGTAAAGCGTCTGGAATGTTGCACCCGAGTACCAGGGGAGGAAAACTGAGACATATTTGAACACGTCTCCCGTTCACACTGTTGATCATACTCTGGGTTTCACATGCATGTTTTAGCTGAAGGAAGAATACCTTAAACCTTGGTAGTTGAGACCCGTGGAATGGGTACCATGAAATATGACTTCAAAGGGTCTTCATTTGCTCACCGAACCTCTCCAATCCTATCACTGCTGCGTTTATGCCCCTGTACACACGCTTGATTCTCTTTTGGAGACATAGCAATCCATAGGTTTTAAGATACTTACTAGTCAGGTACATTCTTAGGCATTTAATATGGGGTGTTGAGTCCATTTCGTTGAGCAAGGAGTAGCTCTTCTCTATTCCATATTTGGCTTAAGGAACTTTATCTGTGCTCATTTCAATCTCTGGTTTTATGCAGCACCCCAACTCACCTTTCCCCTTAAGCAAGCATAAGTTGGTTTTCTAAATTTGACACCCTGTTCTGTTCTGTAATTCAGTTCCTGTGTAGCCAAGTTTACATTCCGTGTATTACTGATATCTTATGATGTTTCTTTTTCTGTGTGACTTATTTCAGTTAGAATCATCATACCTGAATCCACTCATTGTGCTGCTAAGGGCCTGATGACATAGATTTCATTGCTGAGTGATATTGCTTTGTAAGTAAATACCACAACTTCTTTATCCATTTTTCACTTTCTGCGATGTTGAACTTGTACGGTAAACGAGGTTCTTTTAAACAGAGGCGTCCCAAACTTTGGGGTGGCTGTGTCTTTTTGATTTTAATTTCCCTAAGCTATAGGACCATAAGTGGAAGTGCCCTAGGCTCTGTTGCTTTGTTTTTTAGATGTTTCAGGAAACACCATACACTTCTCCCGAGTGTCTGTTGGCAATTTACATCCCGCCCATCAGCATAACAAGGCTCCCAGTTCTCCATGGCCTGTCCTGCCTTTCTGGATTTTACACTTTTTTCAGATGGCCCTTTTGACCGGGGGGAAGTGAGACTTCATTGTAGTGCAGATTTCCTTTGCAAGCTTGCTTGCTTGGCCAAAAAGGGCGTATGCGTTTTTTCCTGAATATATTCAGGAAAAAACGCATACGCCCTTTTTGGCCAAGTGCATCATTGTGGACGTTCTGCCTCTTTTCCTATGCTTTCAATGCAATTCCAGTCTACCTCCTGAAATCGGTTTCCTGCAATTCTGCCCCACTTTCAAGTCCTCTTGGCAGCCTTACTTCAGTATATTTTTGGACGATAGCTGTCATTTATAACTCTGCAGGTTTGTGAATTACAGTGCCCCTGAGCTCCTTTCTTCAACTCGTTTTCTTTTGAGCTGGCCGCAACACCGCAGGATGGCTTCAGGCCCTAATCTGGTTCCGGCACGGCACGCTGAGCCTTTGGTTAGTTCCTCTTCCTGGTGGGAAATGAGAGTTAAATTTGCCCGTCCAGACACCTCCATCTAGTCTCTCATTGGTTCTCCCTATTCCTGTTCATCTTCTGCAGAAATTGCAAACTGGGCCAAACAGGAGGTTAAAGGCGCTGACTCTCCAAGTGGGGAGAGTGTTAGTAAAGCGTCTGGAATGTTGCACCCGAGTACCAGGGGAGGAAAACTGAGACATATTTGAACACGTCTCCCGTTCACACTGTTGATCATACTCTGGGTTTCACATGCATGTTTTAGCTGAAGGAAGAATACCTTAAACCTGGGTAGTTGAAACCCGTGGAATGGGTACCATGCAATAAGACTTCAAAGGATCTTCATTTGCTCACCGAACCTCTCTAATCCTATCACTGCTGCGTTTATGCCCCTGTACACATGCTTGATTCTCTTTTGGAGACATAGCAATCCATAGGTTTTAAGATACTTGCTAGTCAGGTACATTCTTAGGCATTTAATATGGGGTGTTGAGTCCATTTCGTTGAGCAAGGAGTAGCTCTTGTCTATTCCATATTTGGCTTAAGGAACTTTATCTGTGCTCATTTCAATCTCTGGTTTTATGCAGCACCCCAACTCACCTTTCCCCTTAAGCAAGCATAAGTTGGTTTTCTAAATTTGAGACCCTGTTCTGTTCTGTAATTCAGTTCCTGTGTAGCCAAGTTTACATTCCGTGTATTACTGATATCTTATGATGTTTCTTTTTCTGTGTGACTTATTTCAGTTAGAATCATCATAACTGAATCCACTCATTGTGCTGCTAAGGGCCTGATGACATAGATTTCATTGCTGAGTGATATTGCTTTGTAAGTAAATACCACAACTTCTTTATCCATTTTTCACTTTCTGCGATGTTGAACTTGTATGGTAAACGAGGTTCTTGTAAACAGAGGCGTCCCAAACTTTGGGGTGGCTGTGTCTTTTTGATTTTAATTTCCCTAAGCTATAGGACCATAAGTGGAAGTGCCCTAGGCTCTGTTGCTTTGTTTTTTAGATGTTTCAGGAAACACCATACACTTCTCCCGAGTGTCTGTTGGCAATTTACATCCCGCCCATCAGCATAACAAGGCTCCCAGTTCTCCATGGCCTGTCCTGCCTTTCTGGATTTTACACTTTTTTCAGATGGCCCTTTTGACCGGGGGGAAGTGAGACTTCATTGTAGTGCAGATTTCCTTTGCAAGCTTGCTTGGTTGGCCAAAAAGGGCGTATGCGTTTTTTCCTGAATATATTCAGGAAAAAACGCATACGCCCTTTTTGGCCAAGTGCATCATTGTGGACGTTCTGCCTCTTTTCCTATGCTTTCAATGCAATTCCAGTCTACCTCCTGAAATCGGTTTCCTGCAATTCTGCCCCACTTTCAAGTCCTCTTGGCAGCCTTACTTCAGTATATTTTTGGACGATAGCTGTCATTTATAACTCTGCAGGTTTGTGAATTACAGTGCCCCTGAGCTCCTTTCTTCAACTCGCTTTCTTTTGAGCTGGCCGCAACACCGCAGGATGGCTTCAGGCCCTAATCTGGTTCCGGCACGGCACGCTGAGCCTTTGGTTAGTTCCTCTTCCTGGTGGGAAATGAGAGTTAAATTTGCCCGTCCAGACACCTCCAGCTAGTCTCTCATTGGTTCTCGCTCTTCCTGTTCATCTTCCGGAGAAATTGCAAACTGGGCCAAACAGGAGGTTAAAGGGACTGACTCTCCAAGTCGGGAGAGTGTTAGTAAAGCGTCTGGAATGTTGCACCCGAGTACCAGGGTACGAAAACTGAGACATATTTGAACACGTCTCCCGATCACATGGTTGATCATACTCTAGGTTCCACATGCATGTTTTAGCTGAAGGAAGAATACCTTAAAACTGGGTAGTTGAAACCCGTGGAATGGGTACCATGCAATATGACTTCAAAGGGTCTTCATTTGCTCACCGAACCTCTCCAATCCTATCACTGCTGCGTTTATGCCCCTGTACACATGCTTGATTCTCTTTCGGAGACATAGCAATCCATAGGTTTTAAGATACTTACTAGTCAGGTAAATTGTTAGGCGTTTAATATGCGGTGTTGAGTCCATTTCGTTGAGCAAGGAGTAGCTCTTGTCTATTCCGTATTTGGCTTAAGGAACGTTATCTGTGCTCATTTCAATCTCTGGTTTTATGCAGCACCCCAACTCACCTTTCCCCTTAAGCAAGCATAAGTTGGTTTTCTAAATTTGAGACCCTGTTGTGTTTTGGAATTCAGTTCCTGTGTAGCCTAGTTTACATTCCGTGTATTAGTGATATCTTATGATGTTTCTTTTTCTGTGTGACTTATTTCAGTTAGAATCATCGTACCTGAATCCACTCATTATGCTGCTACGGGCCTGATGACATAGATTTCATTGCTGAGTGATACTGCATTGTACGTAAGTACCACAAGTTCTTTATCCATTTTTCACTTTCTGTGATATTGAACTTGTACGGTAAACGAGGTTCTTGTAAACAGAGGCGTCCCAAACTTTGGGGTGGCTGTGTCTTTTTGATTTTAATTTCCCTAAGCTATAGGACCATAAGTGGAAGTGCCCTAGGCTCTGTTGCTTTGTTTTTTAGATGTTTCAGGAAACACCATACACTTCTCCCGAGTGGCTGTTGGCAATCTACATCCCGCCCATCAGCATAACAAGGCTCCCAGTTCTCCATGGCCTGTCCTGCCTTTCTGGATTTTACACTTTTTTCAGATGGCCCTTTTGACCGGGGGGAAGTGAGACTTCATTGTAGTGCAGATTTCCTTTGCAAGCTTGCTTGGTTGGCCAAAAAGGGCGTATGCGTTTTTTCCTGAATATATTCAGGATAAAACGCATACGCCCTTTTTGGCCAAGTGCATCATTGTGGACGTTCTGCATCTTTTCCGAAGCTTTCAATGCAGTTCCAGTCTACCTCCTGAAATCAGTTTCCTGCAATTCTGCCCCGCTTTCAAGTCCTCTTGGCAGCTTTACTTCAGTATATTTTTGGAAATAGCTGTCATTTATAACTCTGCAGGTTTGTGAATTACAGTGCCCCTGAGCTCCTTTCTTCAACTCGCTTTCTTGTGACCTGGCCGCAACACCGCAGGATGGCTTCAGGCCCTAATGTGGTTCCGGCATGGCACGCTGAGCCTTTGGTTAATTCCGCTTCCTGGTGGGAATTGAGAGTTAAATTTGCCCGTCCAGACACCTCCAGCTAGTCTCTCATTGGTTCTCTCTATTCCTGTTCATCTTCCGCAGAAATTGCAAACTGGGCCAAACAGGAGGTTAAAGGGACTGACTCTCCAAGTCGCGAGAGTGTTAGTAAAGCGTCTGGAATGTTGCACCCGAGTACCAGGGTACGAAAACTGAGACATATTTGAACACATCTCCCGATCACATGTTTGATCATACTCTAGGTTCCACATGCATGTTTTAGCTGAAGGAAGAATACCTTAAACCTGGGTAGTTGAAACCCGTGGAATGGGTACCATGCAATATGACTTCAAAGGGTCTTCATTTGCTCACCGAACCTCTCCAATCCTATCACTGCTGCGTTTATGCCCCTGTACACATGCTTGATTCTCTTTAAGAGACATAGCAATCCATAGGTTTTAAGATAGTTATTAGTCAGGTACATTCCTAGGCGTTTAATATGGGGTGTTGAGTCCATTTCGTTGAGCAAGGAGTAGCTCTTGTCTATTCCATATTTGGCTTAAGGAACTTTATCTGTGCTCATTTCAATCTCTGGTTTTATGCAGCACCCCAACTCACCTTTCCCCTTAAGCAAGCATAAGTTGGTTTTCTAAATTTGAGACCCTGTTCTGTTCTGTAATTCAGTTCCTGTGTAGCCCAGTTTACATTCCGTGTATTAGTGATATCTTATGATGTTTCTTTTTCTGTGTGACTTATTTCAGTTAGAATCATCGTACCTGAATCCACTCATTATGCTGCTACGGGCCTGATGACATAGATTTCATTGCTGAGTGATATTGCTTTGTAAGTAAATACCACAAGTTCTTTATCCATTTTTCACTTTCTGTGATATTGAACTTGTACGGTAAACGAGGTTCTTGTAAACAGAGGCGTCCCAAACTTTGGGGTGGCTGTGTCTTTTTGATTTTAATTTCCCTAAGCTATAGGACCGTAAGTGGAAGTGCCCTAGGCTCTGTTGCTTTGTTTTTTAGATGTTTCAGGAAACACCATACACTTCTCCCGAGTGTCTGTTGGCAATTTACATCCCGCCCATCAGCATAACAAGGCTCCCAGTTCTCCATGGCCTGTCCTGCCTTTCTGGATTTTACACTTTTTTCAGATGGCCCTTTTGACCGGGGGGAAGTGAGACTTCATTGTAGTGCAGATTTCCTTTGCAAGCTTGCTTGGTTGGCCAAAAAGGGCGTATGCGTTTTTTCCTGAATATATTCAGGAAAAAACGCATACGCCCTTTTTGGCCAAGTGCATCATTGTGGACGTTCTGCCTCTTTTCCTATGCTTTCAATGCAATTCCAGTCTACCTCCTGAAATCGGTTTCCTGCAATTCTGCCCCGCATTCAAGTCCTCTTGGCAGCCTTAATTCAGTATATTTTTGGATGATAGCTGTCATTTATAACTCTGCAGGTTTGTGAATTACAGTGCCCCTGAGCTCCTTTCTTCAACTCGCTTTCTTTTGAGCTGGCCGCAACACCGCAGGATGGCTTCAGGCCCTAATCTGGTTCCGGCACGGCACACTGAGCCTTTGGTTAGTTCCTCTTCCTGGTGGGAAATGAGAGTTAAATTTGCCCGTCCAGACACCTCCAGCTAGTCTCTCATTGGTTCTCCCTATTCCTGTTCATCTTCCGCAGAAATTGCAAACTGGGCCAAACAGGAGGTTAAAGTTGCTGACTCTCCAAGTGGGGAGAGTGTTAGTAAAGCGTCTGGAATGTTGCACCCGAGTAACAGGGGAGGAAAACTGAGACATATTTGAACACGTCTCCCGTTCACACGGTTGATCATACTCTGGGTTCCACATGCATGTTTTAGCTGAAGGAAGAATACCTTAAACCTGGAGAGTTGAGACCCGTGAAATGGGTACCATGCAATATGACTTCAAAGGGTCTTCATTTGCTCACCGAACCTCTCCAATCCTATCACTGCTGCGTTTATGCCCCTGTACACACGTTTGATTCTCTTTTGGAGACATAGCAATCCATAGGTTTTAAGATACTTACTAGTCAGGTACATTCTTAGGCGTTTAATATGGGGTGTTGAGTCCATTTCGTTGAGCAAGGAGTAGCTCTTGTCTATTCCATATTTGGCTTAAGGAACTTTATCTGTGCTCATTTCAATCTCTGGTTTTATGCAGCACCCCAACTCACCTTTCCCCTTAAGCAAGCATAAGTTGGTTTTCTAAATTTGAGACCCTGTTGTGTTTTGGAATTCAGTTCCTGTGTAGCCAAGTTTACATTCCGTGTATTACTGATATCTTATGATGTTTCTTTTTCTGTGTGACTTATTTCAGTTAGAATCATCATACCTGAATCCACTCATTGTGCTGCTAAGGGCCTGATGACATAGATTTCATTGCTGAGTGATATTGCTTTGTAAGTAAATACCACAACTTCTTTATCCATTTTTCACTTTCTGCGATGTTGAACTTGTACGGTAAACGAGGTTCTTTTAAACAGAGGCGTCCCAAACTTTGGGGTGGCTGTGTCTTTTTGATTTTAATTTCCCTAAGCTATAGGACCATAAGTGGAAGTGCCCTAGGCTCTGTTGCTTTGTTTTTTAGATGTTTCAGGAAACACCATACACTTCTCCTGAGTGTCTGTTGGCAATTTACATTCCGCCCATCAGCATAACAAGGCTCCCAGTTCTCCATGGCCTGTCCTGCCTTTCTGGATTTTACACTTTTTTCAGATGGCCCTTTTGACCGGGGGGAAGTGAGACTTCATTGTAGTGCAGATTTCCTATGCAAGTTTGCTTGTTTGGCCAAAAAGGGCGTATGCGTTTTTTCCTGAATATATTCAGGAAAAAACGCATACGCCCTTTTTGGCCAAGTGCATCATTGTGGACGTTCTGCCTCTTTTCCTATGCTTTCAATGCAATTCCAGTCTACCTCCTGAAATCGGTTTCCTGCAATTCTGCCCCGCTTTCAAGTCCTCTTGGCAGCCTTACTTCAGTATATTTTTGGACGATAGCTGTCATTTATAACTCTGCAGGTTTGTGAATTACAGTGCCCCTGAGCTCCTTTCTTCAACTCGTTTTCTTTTGAGCTGGCCGCAACACCGCAGGATGGCTTCAGGCCCTAATCTGGTTCCGGCACGGCATGCTGAGCCTTTGGTTAGTTCCTCTTCCTGGTGGGAAATGAGAGTTAAATTTGCCCGTCCAGACACCTCCAGCTAGTCTCTCATTGGTTCTCCCTATTCCTGTTCATCTTCCGCAGAAATTGCAAACTGGGCTAAACAGGAGGTTAAAGGCTGACTATCCAAGTGGGGAGAGTGTTAGTAAAGCGTCTGGAATGTTGCACCCGAGTACCAGGGGAGGAAAACTGAGACATATTTGAACACGTCTCCCGTTCACACGGTTGATCATACTCTGGGTTCCACATGCATGTTTTAGCTGAAGGAAGAATACCTTAAACGTGGGTAGTTGAAACCCGTGGAATGGGTACCATGCAATATGACTTCAAAGGGTCTTCATTTGCTCACCGAACCTCTCCAATCCTATCACTGCTGCGTTTATGCCCCTGTACACACGCTTGATTCTCTTTTGGAGACATAGCAATCCATAGGTTTTAAGATACTTAAGAGTCAGGTACATTCTTAGGCGTTTAATATGGGGTGTTGAGTCCATTTCGTTGAGCAAGGAGTAGCTCTTGTCTATTCCATATTTGGCTTAAGGAACTTTATCTGTGCTCATTTCAATCTCTGCTTTTATGCAGCACCCCAACTCACCTTTCCCCTTAAGCAAGCATAAGTTGGTTTTCTAAATTTGAGACCCTGTTCTGTTCTGTAATTCAGTTCCTGTGTAGCCAAGTTTACATTCCGTGTATTACTGATATCTTATGATGTTTCTTTTTCTGTGTGACTTATTTCAGTTAGAATCATTGTACCTGAATCCACTCATTGTGCTGCTACGGGCCTGATGACATAGATTTCACTGCTGAGTGATACTGCATTGTACGTAAGTACCACAAGTTCTTTATCCATTTTTCACTTTCTGTGATATTGAACTTGTACGGTAAACGAGGTTCTTGTAAACAGAGGCGTCCCAAACTTTGGGGTGGCTGTGTCTTTTTCATTTTAATTTCCCTAAGCTATAGGACCATAAGTGGAAGTGCCCTAGGCTCTGTTGCTTTGTTTTTTAGATGTTTCAGGAAACACCATACACTTCTCCCGAGTGTCTGTTGGCAATTTACATCCCGCCCATCAGCATAACAAGGCTCCCAGTTCTCCATGGCCTGTCCTGCCTTTCTGGATTTTACACTTTTTTCAGATGGCCCTTTTGACTGGGGGGAAGTAAGACTTCATTGTAGTGCAGATTTCCTTTGCAAGCTTGCTTGGTTGGCCAAAAAGGGCGTATGCGTTTTTTCCTGAATATATTCAGGAAAAAACGCATACGCCCTTTTTGGCCAAGTGCATCATTGTGGACGTTCTGCCTCTTTTCCTATGCTTTCAATGCAATTCCAGTCTACCTCCTGAAATCGGTTTCCTGCAATTCTGCCTCGCTTTCAAGTCCTCTTGGCAGCCTTACTTCAGTATATTTTTGGACGATAGTTGTCATTTATAACTCTGCAGGTTTTTGAATTACAGTGCCCCTGAGCTCCTTTCTTCAACTCCTTTTCTTGTGAGCTGGCCGCAACACCACAGGATGGCTTCAGGCCCTAATCTGGTTCCGGCACGGCACGCTGAGCCTTTGGTTATTTCCTCTTCCTGGCGGGAAATGAGAGTTAAATTTGCCCGTCCAGACACCTCCAGCTAGTCTCTCATTGGTTCTCGCTATTCCTGTTCATCTTCCGCAGAAATTGCAAACTGGGCCAAACAGGAGGTTAAAGGGACTGACTCTCCAAGTCGGGAGAGTGTTAGTAAAGCGTCTGGAATGTTGCACCCGAGTACCAGGGTACGAAAACTGAGACATATTTGAACACGTCTCCCGATCACATGGTTGATCATACTCTAGGTTCCACATGCATGTTTTAGCTGAAGGAAGAATACCTTAAACCTGGGTAGTTGAAACCCGTAGAATGGTACCATGCAATATGACTTCAAAGGGTCTTCATTTGCTCACCAAACCTCTCCAATCCTATCACTGCTGCGTTTATGTCCCTGTACACATGCTTGATTCTCTTTCGGAGACATAGCAATCCATAGGTTTTAAGATACTTACTAGTCAGGTACATTCTTAGGCGTTTAATATGGGGTGTTGAGTCCATTTCGTTGAGCAAGGAGTAGCTCTTGTCTATTCCATATTTGGCTTAAGGAACTTTATCTGTGCTCATTTCAATCTCTGGTTTTATGCAGCACCCCAACTCACCTTTACCCTTAAACAAGCATAAGTTGGTTTTCTAAATTTGAGACCCTGTTCTGTTCTGTAATTCAGTTCCTGTGTAGCCAAGTTTACATTCCGTGTATTAGTGATATCTTATGATGTTTCTTTTTCTGTGTGACTTATTTCAGTTAGAATCATCGTACCTGAATCCACTCATTGTGCTGCTACGGGCCTGATGACATAGATTTCACTGCTGAGTGATACTGCATTGTACGTAAGTACCACAAGTTCTTTATCCATTTTTCACTTTCTGTGATATTGAACTTGTACGGTAAACGAGGTTCTTGTAAACAGAGGCGTCCCAAACATTGGGGTGGCTGTATCTTTTTGATTTTAATTTCCCTAAGCTATAGGACCATAAGTGGAAGTGCCCTAGGCTCTGTTGCTTTGTTTTTTAGATGTTTCAGGAAACACCATACACTTCTCCCGAGTGGCTGTTGGCAATTTACATCCCGCCCATCAGCATAACAAGGCTCCCAGTTCTCCATGGCCTGTCCTGCCTTTCTGGATTTTACACTTTTTTCAGATGGCCCTTTTGACCGGCGGGGGTGGGAAGTCAGACTTCATTGTAGTGCAGATTTCCTTTGCAAGTTTGCTTGGTTGGCCAAAAAGGGCGTATGCGTTTTTTCCTGAATATATTCAGGAAAAAATGCATACGCCCTTTTTGGCCAAGTGCATCATTGTGGACGTTCTGCCTCTTTTCCTATGCTTTCAATGCAATTCCAGTCTACCTCCTGAAATCGGTTTCCTGCAATTCTGCCCCGCTTTCAAGTCCTCTTGGCAGCCTTACTTCGGTATATTTTTGGACGATAGCTGTCATTTATAACTCTGCAGGTTTGTGAATTACAGTGCCCCTGAGCTCCTTTCTTCAACTCCTTTTCTTGTGAGCTGGCCGCAACACCGCAGGATGGCTTCAGGCCCTAATCTGGTTCCGGCACGGCACGCTGAGCCTTTGGTTAATTCCTCTTCCTGGTGGGAAACGAGAGTTAAATTTGCCCGTCCAGACACCTCCAGCTAGTCTCTCATTGGTTCTCCCTATCCTGTTCATCTTCCACAGAAATTGCAAACTGGGCCAAACAGGAGGTTAAAGGCGCTGACTGTCCAAGTTGGGAGAGTGTTAGTAAAGCGTCTGGAATGTTGCACCCGAGTACCAGGGGAGGAAAACTGAGACATATTTGAACACGTCTCCCGTTCACACGGTTGATCATACTCTGGGTTCCACATGCATGTTATAGCTGAAGGAAGAATACCTTTAACCTGGGTAGTTGAAACCCGTGGAATGGGTACCATGCAATAAGACTTCAAAGGGTCTTCATTTGCTCACCGAACCTCTCCAATCCTATTACTGCTGCGTTTATGCCCCTGTACACATGCTTGATTCTCTTTTGGAGACATAGCAATCCATAGGTTTTAAGATACTTACTAGTCAGGTACATGCTTAGGCGTTTAATATGGGGTGTTGAGTCCATTTCGTTGAGCAAGGAGTAGCTCTTGTCTATTCCATATTTGGCTTAAGGAACTTTATCTGTGCTCATTTCAATCTCTGGTTTTATGCAGCACCCCAACTCACCTTTCCCCTTAAGCAAGCATAAGTTGGTTTTCTAAATTTGAGACCCTGTTCTGTTTTGGAATTCAGTTCCTGTGTAGCCAAGTTTACATTCCGTGTATTACTGATATCTTATGATGTTTCTTTTTCTGTGTGACTTATTTCAGTTAGAATCATCGTACCTGAATCCACTCATTATGCTGCTATGGGCCAGATGACATAGATTTCATTGCTGAGTGATACTGCATTGTACGTAAGTACCACAAGTTCTTTATCCATTTTTCACTTTCTGCGATGTTGAACTTGTACTGTAAATGAGGTTCTTGTAAACAGAGGCGTCCCAAACTTTGGGGTGGCTGTGTCTTTTTGATTTTAATTTCCCTAAGCTATAGGACGATAAGTGGAAGTGCCCTAGGCTCTGTTGCTTTGTTTTTTAGATGTTTCAGGAAACACCATACACTTCTCCCGAGTGTCTGTTGGCAAGTTACATCCCGCCCATCAGCATAACAAGGCTCCCAGTTCTCCATGGCCTGTCCTGCCTTTCTGGATTTTACACTTTTTTCCGATGGCCCTTTTGACCGGGGGGAAGTGAGACTTCATTGTAGTGCAGATTTCCTTTGCAAGTTTGCTTGGTTGGCCAAAAAGGGCGTATGCGTTTTTTCCTGAATATTTTCAGGAAAAAACGCATACGCCCTTTTTGGCCAAGTGCATCATTGTGGACGTTCTCCCTCTTTTCCTATGCTTTCAATGCAATTCCAGTCTACCTCCTGAAATCGGTTTCGTGCAATTCTGCCCCGCTTTCAAGTCCTCTTGGCAGCCTTACTTCAGTATATTTTTGGACGATAGCTGTCATTTATAACTCTGCAGGTTTGTGAATTACAGTGCCCCTGAGCTCCTTTCTTCAACTCGTTTTCTTGTGACCTGGCCGCAACACCGCAGGATGGCTTCAGGCCCTAATCTGGTTCCGGCACGGCACGCTGAGCCTTTGGTTATTTCCTCTTCCTGGTGGGAAATGAGAGTTAAATTTGCCCGTCCAGACACCTCCAGCCAATCTCTCATTGGTTCTCCCTATTCCTGTTCATCTTCCGCAGAAATTGCAAATTGGGCCAAACAGGAGGTTAAAGGCGCTGACTCTCCAAGTGGGGAGAGTGTTAGTAAAGCATCTGGAATGTTGCACCCGAGTACCATGGGAGGAAAACTGAGACATATTTGAACACTTCTCCCGTTCACATGGTTGATCATACTCTGGGTTCCACATGCAAGTTTCAGCTGAAGGAAGAATACCTTAAACCTGGAGAGTTGAGACCCGTGGAATGGGTACCATGCAATATGACTTCAAAGGGTCTTCATTTGCTCACCGAACCTCTCCAATCCTATCACTGCTGCGTTTATGCCCCTGGACACACGCTTGATTCTCTTATGGAGACATAGCAATCCATAGGTCTTAAGATACTTACTAGTCAGGTACATTCTTAAGCGTTTAATATGGGGTGTTGAGTCCATTTCGTTGAGCAAGGAGTAGCTCTTGTCTATTCCATATTTGGCTTAAGGAACTTTATCTGTGCTCATTTCAATCTCTGGTTTTATGCAGCACCCCAACTCACCTTTCCCCTTAAGCAAGCATAAGTTGGTTTTCTAAATGTGAGACCCTGTTCTGTATTGGAATTCAGTTCCTGTGTAGCCAAGTTTACATTCCGTGTATTAGTGATATCTTATGATGTTTCTTTTTCTGTGTGACTTATTTCAGTTAGAATCATCGTACCTGAATCCACTCATTATGCTGCTACGGGCCTGATGACATAGATTTCATTGCTGAGTGATACTGCATTGTACGTAAGTACCACAAGTTCTTTATCCATTTTTCACTTTCTGTGATAGAGAACTTGTACGGTAAACGAGGTTCTTGTAAACAGAGGCGTCCCAAATTTTGGGGTTGCTGTGTCTTTTTGATTTTAATTTCCCTAAGCTATAGGACCATAAGTGAAAGTGCCCTAGGCTCTGTTGCTTTGTTTCTTAGATGTTTTAGGAAACACCATACACTTCTCCCGAGTGGCTGTTGGCAATTTACATCCCGCCCATCAGCATACCAAGGCTCCCAGTTCTCCATGGCCTGTCCTGCCTTTCTGGATTTTACACTTTTTTCAGATGGCCCTTTTGACCGGGGGGAAGTGAGACTTCATTGTAGTGCAGATTTCCTTTGCAAGCTTGCTTGGTTGGCCAAAAAGGGCGTATGCGTTTTTTCCTGAATATATTCAGGAAAAAACGCATACGCCCTTTTTGGCCAAGTGCATCATTGTCGACGTTCTGCCTCTTTTCCTATGCTTTCAATGCAATTCCAGTGTACCTCCTGAAATCGGTTTCCTGCAATTCTGCCCCGCTTTCAAGTCCTCTTGGCAGCCTTACTTCAGTATATTTTTGGACGATAGCTGTCATTTATAACTCTGCAGGTTTGTGAATTACAGTGCCCCTGAGCTCCTTTCTTCAACTCGCTTTCTTGTGAGCTGGCCGCAACACCGCAGGATGGCTTCAGGCCCTAATCTGGTTCCGGCACGGCACGCTGAGCCTTTGGTTATTTCCTCTTCCTGGTGGGAAATGAGAGTTAAATTTGCCCGTCCAGACACCTCCAGCTAGTCTCTCATTGGTTCTCCCTATTCCTGTTCATCTTCCGCAGAAATTGCAAATTGGGCCAAACAGGAGGTTAAAGGCGCTGACTCTCCAAGTGGGGAGAGTGTTAGTAAAGCATCTGGAATGTTGCACCCGAGTACCATGGGAGGAAAACTGAGACATATTTGAACACTTCTCCCGTTCACATGGTTGATCATACTCTGGGTTCCACATGCAAGTTTCAGCTGAAGGAAGAATACCTTAAACCTGGAGAGTTGAGACCCGTGGAATGGGTACCATGCAATATGACTTCAAAGGGTCTTCATTTGCTCACCGAACCTCTCCAATCCTATCACTGCTGCGTTTATGCCCCTGGACACACCCTTGATTCTCTTATGGAGACATAGCAATCCATAGGTTTTAAGATACTTACTAGTCAGGTACATTCTTAAGCGTTTAATATGGGATGTTGAGTCCATTTCGTTGAGCAAGGAGTAGCTCTTGTCTATTCCATATTTGGCTTAAGGAACTTTATCTGTGCTCATTTCAATCTCTGGTTTTATGCAGCACCCCAACTCACCTTTCCCCTTAAGCAAGCATAAGTTGGTTTTCTAAATTTGAGACCCTGTTCTGTTCTGTAATTCAGTTCCTGTGTAGCCAAGTTTACATTCCGTGTATTACTGATATCTTATGATGTTTCTTTTTCTGTGTGACTTATTTCAGTTAGAATCATCGTACCTGAATCCACTCATTGTGCTGCTACGGGCCTGATGACATAGATTTCACTGCTGAGTGATACTGCATTGTACGTAAGTACCACAAGTTCTTTATCCATTTTTCACTTTCTGTGATATTGAACTTTTACGGTAAATGAGGTTCTTGTAAACAGAGGCGTCCCAAACATTGGGGTGGCTGTATCTTTTTGATTTTAATTTCCCTAAGCTATAGGACCATAAGTGGAAGTGCCCTAGGCTCTGTTGCTTTGTTTTTTAGATGTTTCAGGAAACACCATACACTTCTCCCGAGTGTCTGTTGGCAATTTACATCCGGCCCATCAGCATAACAAGGCTCCCAGTTCTCCATGGCCTGTCCTGCCTTTCTGGATTTTACACTTTTTTCAGATGACCCTTTTGACCGGGGGGAAGTGAGACTTCATTGTAGTGCAGATTTCCTTTACAAGCTTGCTTGGTTGTCCAAAAAGGGCGTATGCGTTTTTTCCTGAATATATTCAGGAAAAAACGCATACGCCCTTTTTGGCCAAGTGCATCATTGTGGACGTTCTGCCTCTTTTCCTATGCTTTCAATGCAATTCCAGTCTACCTCCTGAAATCGGTTTCCTGCAATTCTGCTCCGCTTTCAAGTCCTCTTGGTAGCCTTACTTCAGTATATTTTTGGACGATAGTTGTCATTTATAACTCTGCAGGTTTGTGAATTACAGTGCCCCTGAGCTCCTTTCTTCAACTCGTTTTCTTGTGAGCTGGCCGCAACACCGCAGGATGGCTTCAGGCCCTAATCTGGTTCCGGCACGGCACGCTGAGCCTTTGGTTATTTCCTCTTCCTGGTGGGAAATGAGAGTTAAATTTGCCCGTCCAGACACCTCCAGCTAGTCTCTCATTGGTTCTCGCTATTCCTGTTCATCTTCCGCAGAAATTGCAAACTGGGCCAAACAGGAGGTTAAAGGGACTGACTCTCCAAGTCGGGAGAGTGTTAGTAAAGCGTCTGGAATGTTGCACCCGAGTACCAGGGTACGAAAACTGAGACATATTTGAACACGTCTCCCGATCACATGGTTGATCATACTCTAGGTTCCACATGCATGTTTTAGCTGAAGGAAGAATACCTTAAACCTGGGTAGTTGAAACCCGTGGAATGGGTACCATGCAGTATGACTTCAAAGGGTCTTCATTTGCTCACCGAACCTCTCCAATCCTATCACTGCTGCGTTTATGTCCCTGTACACATGCTTGATTCTCTTTCGGAGACATAGCAATCCATAGGTTTTAAGATACTTAAGAGTCAGGTACATTCTTAGGCGTTTAATATGCGGTGTTGAATCCATTTCGTTGAGCAAGGAGTAACTCTTGTCTATTCCATATTTGGCTTAAGGAACTTTATCTGTGCTCATTTCAATCTCTGCTTTTATGCAGCATCCCAACTCACATTTCCCCTTAAGCAAGCATAAGTTGGTTTTCTAAATTTGAGTCCCTGTTCTGTTCTGTAATTCAGTTCCTGTGTAGCCAAGTTTACATTCCGTGTATTACTGATATCTTATGATGTTTCTTTTTCTGTGTGACTTATTTCAGTTAGAATCATCGTACCTGAATCCACTCATTGTGCTGCTACGGGCCTGATGACATAGATTTCACTGCTGAGTGATACTGCATTGTACGTAAGTACCACAAGTTCTTTATCCATTTTTCACTTTCTGTGATATTGAACTTGTATGGTAAACGAGGTTCTTGTAAACAGAGGCGTCCCAAACGTTGGGGTGGCTGTGTCGTTTTGATTTTAATTTCCCTAAGCTATAGGGCCATAAGTGGAAGTGCCCTAGGCTCTGTTGCTTTGTTTTTTAGATGTTTCAGGAAACACCATACACTTCTCCGGAGTGTCTGTTGGCAATTTACATCCCGCCCATCAGCATAACAAGTCTCCCAGTTCTCCATGGCCTGTCCTGCCTTTCTGGATTTTACACTTTTTTCAGATGGCCCTTTTGACCGGGGGGAAGTGAGACTTCATTGTAGTGCACATTTCCTTTGCAAGTTTGCTTGGTTGGCCAAAAAGGGCGTATGCGTTTTTTCCTGAATATATTCAGGAAAAAACGCATATGCCCTTTTTGGCCAAGTGCATCATTGTGGACGTTCTGCCTCTTTTCCTATGCTTTCAATGCAATTCCAGTCTACCTCCTGAAATCGGTTTCCTGCAATTCTGCCCCGCTTTCAAGTCCTCTTGGCAGCCTTACTTCAGTATATTTTTGGACGATAGCTGTCATTTATAACTCTGCAGGTTTGTGAATTACAGTGCCCCTGAGCTCCTTTCTTCAACTCGCTTTCTTGTGAGCTGGCCGCAACACCGCAGGATGGCTTCAGGCCCTAATCTGGTTCCGGCATGGCACGCTGAGCCTTTGGTTATTTCCTCTTCCTGGTGGGAAATGAGAGTTAAATTTGCCCGTCCAGACACCTCCAGCTAGTTTCTCATTGGTTCTCCCTATTCCTGTTCATCTTCCGCAGAAATTGCAAACTGGGCCAAACAGGAGGTTAAAGGCGCTGACTCTCCAAGTGGGGAGAGTGTTAGTAAAGCGTCTGGAATGTTGCACCCGAGTACCAGGGTACGAAAACTGAGACATATTTGAACACGTCTCCCGTTCACACTGTTGATCATACTCTGGGTTCCACATGCATATTTTAGCTGAAGGAAGAATACCTTAAACCTGGGTAGTTGAAACCCGTAGAATGGTACCATGCAATATGACTTCAAAGGGTCTTCATTTGCTCACCGAACCTCTCCAATCCTATCACTGCTGCGTTTATGCCCCTGTACACATGCTTGATTCTCTTATGGAGACATAGCAATCCATAGGTTTTAAGATACTTACTAGTCAGGTACATTCTTAAGCGTTTAATATGGGGTGTTGAGTCCATTTCGTTGAGCAAGGAGTAGCTCTTGTCTATTCCATATTTGGCTTAAGGAACTTTATCTGTGCTCATTTCAATCTCTGGTTTTATGCAGCACCCCAACTCACCTTTCCCCTTAAGCAAGCATAAGTTGGTTTTCTAAATTTGAGACCCTGTTCTGTTTTGGAATTCAGTTCCTGTGTAGCCAAGTTTACATTCCGTGTATTAGTGATATCTTATGATGTTTCTTTTTCTGTGTGACTTATTTCAGTTAGAATCATCGTACCTGAATCCACTCATTATGCTGCTACGGGCCTGATGACATAGATTTCATTGCTGAGTGATACTGCATTGTACGTAAGTACCACAAGTTCTTTATCCATTTTTCACTTTCTGTGATAGAGAACTTGTACGGTAAACGAGGTTCTTGTAAACAGAGGCGTCCCAAATTTTGGGGTGGCTGTGTCTTTTTGATTTTAATTTCCCTAAGCTATAGGACCATAAGTGAAAGTGCCCTAGGCTCTGTTGCTTTGTTTCTTAGATGTTTCAGGAAACACCATACACTTCTCCTGAGTGGCTGTTGGCAATTTACATCCCGCCCATCAGCATAACAAGGCTCCAAGTTCTCCATGGCCTGTCCTGCCTTTCTGGATTTTACACTTTTTTCCGATGGCCCTTTTGACCGGGGGGAAGTGAGACTTCATTGTAGTGCAGATTTCCTTTGCAAGTTTGCTTGGTTGGCCAAAAAGTGCGTATGCGTTTTTTCCTGAATATATTCAGGAAAAAACGCATACGCCCTTTTTGGCCAAGTGCATCATTGTGGACGTTCTGCCTCTTTTCCTATGCTTTCAATGCAATTCCAGTCTACCTCCTGAAATCGGTTTCCTGCAATTCTGCCCCGCTTTCAAGTCCTCTTGGCAGCCTTACTTCAGTATATTTTTGGACGATAGCTGTCATTTATAACTCTGCAGGTTTGTGAATTACAGTGCCCCTGAGCTCCTTTCTTCAACTCGCTTTCTTGTGAGCTGGCCGCAACACCGCAGGATGGCTTCAGGCCCTAATCTTGTTCCGGCATGGCACGCTGAGCCTTTGGTTATTTCCTCTTCCTGGTGGGAAATGAGAGTTAAATTTGCCCGTCCAGACACCTCCAGCTAGTCTCTCATTGGTTCTCGCTATTCCTGTTCATCTTCCAAAGAAATTGCAAACTGGGCCAAACAGGAGGTTAAAGGGACTGACTCTCCAAGTCGGGAGAGTGTTAATAAAGCGTCTGGAATGTTGCACCCGAGTACCAGGGTACGAAAACTGAGACATATTTGAACACGTCTCCAGATCACATGGTTGATCATACTCTAGGTTCCACATGCATGTTTTAGCTGAAGGAAGAATACCTTAAACCTGGGTAGTTGAAACCCGTGGAATGGGTACCATGCAGTATGACTTCAAAGGGTCTTCATTTGCTCACCGAACCTCTCCAATCCTATCACTGCTGCGTTTATGTCCCTGTACACATGCTTGATTCTCTTTCGGAGACATAGCAATCCATAGGTTTTAAGATACTTAAGAGTCAGGTACATTCTTAGGCGTTTAATATGCGGTGTTGAATCCATTTCGTTGAGCAAGGAGTAGCTCTTGTCTATTCCATATTTGGCTTAAGGAACTTTATCTGTGCTCATTTCAATCTCTGCTTTTATGCAGCATCCCAACTCACCTTTACCCTTAAGCAAGCATAAGTTGGTTTTCTAAATTTGAGTCCCTGTTCTGTTCTGTAATTCAGTTCCTGTGTAGCCAAGTTTACATTCCGTGTATTAGTGATATCTTATGATGTTTCTTTTTCTGTGTGACTTATTTCAGTTAGAATCATCGTACCTGAATCCACTCATTGTGCTGCTACGGGCCTGATGACATAGATTTCACTGCTGAGTGATACTGCATTGTACGTAAGTACCACAAGTTCTTTATCCATTTTTCACTTTCTGTGATATTGAACTTGTACGGTAAACGAGGTTCTTGTAAACAGAGGCGTCCCAAACTTTGGGGTGGCTGTGTCGTTTTGATTTTAATTTCCCTAAGCTATAGGGCCATAAGTGGAAGTGCCCTAGGCTCTGTTGCTTTGTTTTTTAGATGTTTCAGGAAACACCATACACTTCTCCCGAGTGTCTGTTGGCAATTTACATCCCGCCCATCAGCATAACAAGACTCCCAGTTCTCCATGGCCTGTCCTGCCTTTCTGGATTTTACACTTTTTTCAGATGGCCCTTTTGACCGGGGGGAAGTGAGACTTCATTGTAGTGCAGATTTCCTTTGCAAGTTTGCTTGGTTGGCCAAAAAGGGCGTATGCGTTTTTTCCTGAATATATTCAGGAAATAACGCATACGTCCTTTTTGGCCACGTGCATCATTGTGGACGTTCTGCCTCTTTTCCTATGCTTTCAATGCAATTCCAGTGTACCTCCTGAAATCGGTTTCCTGCAATTCTGCTCTGCTTTCAAGTCCTCTTGGCAGCCTTACTTCAGTATATTTTAGGACGATAGTTGTCATTTATAACTCTGCAGGTTTGTGAATTACAGTGCCCCTGAGCTCCTTTCTTCAACTCGCTTTCTTGTGAGCTGGCCGCAACACCGCAGGATGGCTTCAGGCCCTAATCTGGTTCCGGCACGGCACGCCGAGCCTTTGGTTAATTCCTCTTCCTGGTGGGAAATGAGAGTTAAATTTGCCCGTCCAGAGACCTCCAGCTAGTCTCTCATTGGTTCTCGCTATTCCTGTTCATCTTCCGCAGAAATTGCAAACTGGGCCAAACAGGAGGTTAAAGGGACTGACTCTCCAAGTCGGGAGAGTGTTAGTAAAGCGTCTGGAATGTTGCACCCGTGTACCAGGGTACGAAAACTGAGACATATTTGAACACGTCTCCCGTTCACACGGTTGATCATACTCTGGGTTCCACATGCATGTTTTAGCTGAAGGAAGAATACCTTAAACCTGGGTAGTTGAAACCCGTGGAATGGGTACCATGCAATATGACTTCAAAGGGTCTTCATTTGCTCACCGAACCTCTCCAATCCTATCACTGCTGCGTTTATGTCCCTGTACACATGCTTGATTCTCTTTCGGAGACATAGCAATCCATAGGTTTTAAGATACTTAAGAGTCAGGTACATTCTTAGGCGTTTAATATTTGGTGTTGAGTCCATTTCGTTGAGCAAGGAGTAGCTCTTGTCTATTCCATATTTGGCTTAAGGAACTTTATCTGTGCTCATTTCAATCTCTGGTTTTATGCAGCACCCCAACTCACCTTTACCCTTAAGCAAGCATAAGTTGGTTTTCTAAATTTGAGACCCTGTTCTGTTCTGTAATTCAGTTCCTGTGTAGCCAAGTTTACATTCCGTGTATTACTGATATCTTATGATGTTTCTTTTTCTGTGTGACTTATTTCAGTTAGAATCATCGTACCTGAATCCACTCATTGTGCTGCTACGGGCCTGATGACATAGATTTCACTGCTGAGTGATACTGCATTGTACGTAAGTACCACAAGTTCTTTATCCATTTTTCACTTTCTGTGATATTGAACTTGTACGGTAAACGAGGTTCTTGTAAACAGAGGCGTCCCAAACATTGGGGTGGCTGTATCTTTTTGATTTTAATTTCCCTAAGCTATAGGACCATAAGTGGAAGTGCCCTAGGCTCTGTTGCTTTGTTTTTTAGATGTTTCAGGAAACACCATACACTTCTCCCGAGTGTCTGTTGGCAATTTACATCCCGCCCATCAGCATAACAAGGCTCCCAGTTCTCCATGGCCTGTCCTGCCTTTCTGGATTTTACACTTTTTTCAGATGGCCCTTTTGACCGGGGGGAAGTGAGACTTCATTGTAGTGCAGATTTCCTTTGCAAGCTTGCTTTGTTGGCCAAAAAGGGGCGTATGCGTTTTTTCCTGAATATATTCAGGAAAAAACGCATACGCCCCTTTTTGGCCAAGTGCATCATTGTGGACGTTCTGCCTCTTTTCCTATGCTTTCAATGCAATTCCAGTCTACCTCCTGAAATCGGTTTCCTGCAATTCTGCCCCGCTTTCAAGTCCTCTTGGCAGCCTTACTTCAGTATATTTTTGGACGATAGTTGTCATTTATAACTCTGCAGGTTTGTGAATTACAGTGCCCCTGAGCTCCTTTCTTCAACTCGTTTTCTTGTGAGCTGGCCGCAACACCGCAGGATGGCTTCAGGCCCTAATCTGGTTCCGGCACGGCACGCTGAGCCTTTGGTTATTTCCTCTTCCTGGTGGGAAATGAGAGTTAAATTTGCCCGTCCAGACACCTCCAGATAGTCTCTCATTGGTTCTCGCTATTCCTGTTCATCTTCCGCAGAAATTGCAAACTGGGCCAAACAGGAGGTTAAAGGGACTGACTCTCCAAGTCGGGAGAGTGTTAGTAAAGCGTCTGGAATGTTGCACCCGTGTACCAGGGTACGAAAACTGAGACATATTTGAACACGTCTCCCGTTCACACGGTTGATCATACTCTGGGTTCCACATGCATGTTTTAGCTGAAGGAAGAATACCTTAAACCTGGGTAGTTGAAACCCGTGGAATGGGTACCATGCAATATGACTTCAAAGGGTCTTCATTTGCTCACCGAACCTCTCCAATCCTATCACTGCTGCGTTTATGTCCCTGTACACATGCTTGATTCTCTTTCGGAGACATAGCAATCCATAGGTTTTAAGATACTTAAGAGTCAGGTACATTCTTAGGCGTTTAATATTTGGTGTTGAGTCCATTTCGTTGAGCAAGGAGTAGCTCTTGTCTATTCCATATTTGGCTTAAGGAACTTTATCTGTGCTCATTTCAATCTCTGGTTTTATGCAGCACCCCAACTCACCTTTCCCCTTAAGCAAGCATAAATTGGTTTTCTAAATTTGAGACCCTGTTGTGTTTTGGAATTCAGTTCCTGTGTAGCCAAGTTTACATTCCGTGTATTACTGATATCTTATGATGTTTCTTTTTCTGTGTGACTTATTTCAGTTAGAATCATCGTACCTGAATCCACTCATTGTGCTGCTACGGGCCTGATGACATAGATTTCACTGCTGAGTGATACTGCATTGTACGTAAGTACCACAAGTTCTTTATCCATTTTTCACTTTCTGTGATATTGAACTTGTACGGTAAACGAGGTTCTTGTAAACAGAGGCGTCCCAAACATTGGGGTGGCTGTATCTTTTTGATTTTAATTTCCCTAAGCTATAGGACCATAAGTGGAAGTGCCCTAGGCTCTGTTGCTTTGTTTTTTAGATGTTTCAGGAAACACCATACACTTCTCCCGAGTGTCTGTTGGCAATTTACATCCCGCCCATCAGCATAACAAGGCTCCCAGTTCTCCATGGCCTGTCCTGCCTTTCTGGATTTTACACTTTTTTCAGATGGCCCTTTTGACCGGGGGGAAGTGAGACTTCATTGTAGTGCAGATTTCCTTTGCAAGCTTGCTTGGTTGGCCAAAAAGGGCGTATGCGTTTTTTCCTGAATATATTCAGGAAAAAACGCATACGCCCCTTTTTGGCCAAGTGCATCATTGTGGACGTTCTGCCTCTTTTCCTATGCTTTCAATGCAATTCCAGTCTACCTCCTGAAATCGGTTTCCTGCAATTCTGCCCCGCTTTCAAGTCCTCTTGGCAGCCTTACTTCAGTATATTTTTGGACGATAGTTGTCATTTATAACTCTGCAGGTTTGTGAATTACAGTGCCCCTGAGCTCCTTTCTTCAACTCGTTTTCTTGTGAGCTGGCCGCAACACCGCAGGATGGCTTCAGGCCCTAATCTGGTTCCGGCACGGCACGCTGAGCCTTTGGTTATTTCCTCTTCCTGGTGGGAAATGAGAGTTAAATTTGCCCGTGCAGAGACCTCCAGCTAGTCTCTCATTGGTTCTCGCTATTCCTGTTCATCTTCCGCAGAAATTGCAAACTGGGCCAAACAGGAGGTTAAAGGGACTGACTCTCCAAGTCGGGAGAGTGTTAGTAAAGCGTCTGGAATGTTGCACCCGAGTACCAGGGTACGAAAACTGAGACATATTTGAACACGTCTCCCGATCACATGGTTGATCATACTCTAGGTTCCACATGCATGTTTTAGCTGAAGGAAGAATACCTTAAACCTGGGTAGTTGAAACCCGTGGAATGGGTACCATGCAATATGACTTCAAAGGGTCTTCATTTGCTCACCGAACCTCTCCAATCCTATCACTGCTGCGTTTACGTCCCTGTACACATGCTTGATTCTCTTTCGGAGACATAGCAATCCATAGGTTTTAAGATACTTAAGAGTCAGGTACATTCTTAGGCGTTTAATATGCGGTGTTGAGTCCATTTCGTTGAGCAAGGAGTAGCTCTTGTCTATTCCATATTTGGCTTAAGGAACTTTATCTGTGCTCATTTCAATCTCTGGTTTTATGCAGCACCGCAACTCACCTTTACCCTTAAACAAGCATAAGGTGGTTTTCTAAATTTGAGACCCTGTTCTGTTCTGTAATTCAGTTCCTGTGTAGCCAAGTTTACATTCCGTGTATTACTGATATCTTATGATGTTTCTTTTTCTGTGTGACTTATTTCAGTTAGAATCATCGTACCTGAATCCACTCATTGTGCTGCTACGGGCCTGATGACATAGATTTCACTGCTGAGTGATACTGCATTGTACGTAAGTACCACAAGTTCTTTATCCATTTTTCACTTTCTGTGATATTGAACTTGTACGGTAAACGAGGTTCTTGTAAACAGAGGCGTCCCAAACATTGGGGTGGCTGTATCTTTTTGATTTTAATTTCCCTAAGCTATAGGACCATAAGTGGAAGTGCCCTAGGCTCTGTTGCTTTGTTTTTTAGATGTTTCAGGAAACACCATACACTTCTCCCGAGTGTCTGTTGGCAATTTACATCCCGCCCATCAGCATAACAAGGCTCCCAGTTCTCCATGGCCTGTCCTGCCTTTCTGGATTTTACACTTTTTTCAGATGGCCCTTTTGACCGGGGGGAAGTGAGACTTCATTGTAGTGCAGATTTCCTTTGCAAGCTTGCTTGGTTGGCCAAAAAGGGCGTATGCGTTTTTTCCTGAATATATTCAGGAAAAAACGCATACGCCCTTTTTGGCCAAGTGCATCATTGTGGACGTTCTGCCTCTTTTCCTATGCTTTCAATGCAATTCCAGTCTACCTCCTGAAATCGGTTTCCTGCAATTCTGCCCCGCTTTCAAGTCCTCTTGGCA
Source organism: Globicephala melas (assembly GCF_963455315.2). Classification (NCBI taxonomy): domain Eukaryota; kingdom Metazoa; phylum Chordata; class Mammalia; order Artiodactyla; family Delphinidae; genus Globicephala; species Globicephala melas. Next base: position 435,375 of record NW_027207369.1, on the reverse strand, counting down.
GCCTTACTTCAGTATATTTTTGGACGATAGTTGTCATTTATAACTCTGCAGGTTTGTGAATTACAGTGCCCCTGAGCTCCTTTCTTCAACTCGCTTTCTTGTGAGCTGGCCGCAACACCGCAGGATGGCTTCAGGCCCTAATCTGGTTCCGGCACGGCATGCTGAGCCTTTGGTTATTTCCTCTTCCTGGTGGGAAATGAGAGTTAAATTTGCCCGTCCAGACACCTCCAGCTAGTCTCTCATTGGTTCTCGCTATTCCTGTTCATCTTCCGCAGAAATTGCAAACTGGGCCAAACAGGAGGTTAAAGGGACTGACTCTCCAAGTCGGGAGAGTGTTAGTAAAGCGTCTGGAATGTTGCACCCGAGTACCAGGGTACGAAAACTGAGACATATTTGAACACGTCTCCCGATCACATGGTTGATCATACTCTAGGTTCCACATGCATGTTTTAGCTGAAGGAAGAATACCTTAAACCTGGGTAGTTGAAACCCGTGGAATGGGTACCATGCAATATGACTTCAAAGGGTCTTCATTTGCTCACCGAACCTCTCCAATCCTATCACTGCTGCGTTTATGTCCCTGTACACATGCTTGATTCTCTTTCGGAGACATAGCAATCCATAGGTTTTAAGATACTTAAGTGTCAGGTACATTCTTAGGCGTTTAATATGCGGTGTTGAGTCCATTTCGTTGAGCAAGGAGTAGCTCTTGTCTATTCCATATTTGGCTTAAGGAACTTTATCTGTGCTCATTTCAATCTCTGGTTTTATGCAGCACCCCAACTCACCTTTACCCTTAAACAAGCATAAGTTGGTTTTCTAAATTTGAGACCCTGTTCTGTTCTGTAATTCAGTTCCTGTGTAGCCAAGTTTACATTCCGTGTATTACTGATATCTTATGATGTTTCTTTTTCTGTGTGACTTATTTCAGTTAGAATCATCGTACCTGAATCCACTCATTGTGCTGCTACGGGCCTGATGACATAGATTTCACTGCTGAGTGATACTGCATTGTACGTAAGTACCACAAGTTCTTTATCCATTTTTCACTTTCTGTGATATTGAACTTGTACGGTAAACGAGGTTCTTGTAAACAGAGGCGTCCCAAACATTGGGGTGGCTGTATCTTTTTGATTTTAATTTCCCTAAGCTATAGGACCATAAGTGGAAGTGCCCTAGGCTCTGTTGCTTTGTTTTTTAGATGTTTCAGGAAACACCATACACTTCTCCCGAGTGTCTGTTGGCAATTTACATCCCGCCCATCAGCATAACAAGGCTCCCAGTTCTCCATGGCCTGTCCTGCCTTTCTGGATTTTACACTTTTTTCAGATGACCCTTTTGACCGGGCGGAAGTGAGACTTCATTGTAGTGCAGATTTCCTTTGCAAGCTTGCTTGGTTGGCCAAAAAGGGCGTATGCGTTTTTTCCTGAATATATTCAGGAAAAAACGCATACGCCCTTTTTGGCCAAGTGCATCATTGTGGACGTTCTGCCTCTTTTCCTATGCTTTCAATGCAATTCCAGTCTACCTCCTGAAATCGGTTTCCTGCAATTCTGCTCCGCTTTCAAGTCCTCTTGGTAGCCTTACTTCAGTATATTTTTGGACGATAGTTGTCATTTATAACTCTGCAGGTTTGTGAATTACAGTGCCCCTGAGCTCCTTTCTTCAACTCGTTTTCTTGTGAGCTGGCCGCAACAGCGCAGGATGGCTTCAGGCCCTAATCTGGTTCCGGCACGGCACGCTGAGCCTTTGGTTATTTCCTCTTCCTGGTGGGAAATGAGAGTTAAATTTGCCCGTCCAGACACCTCCAGCTAGTCTCTCATTGGTTCTCGCTATTCCTGTTCATCTTCCGCAGAAATTGCAAACTGGGCCAAACAGGAGGTTAAAGGGACTGACTCTCCAAGTCGGGAGAGTGTTAGTAAAGCGTCTGGAATGTTGCACCCGAGTACCAGGGTACGAAAACTGAGACATATTTGAACACGTCTCCCGATCACATGGTTGATCATACTCTAGGTTCCACATGCATGTTTTAGCTGAAGGAAGAATACCTTAAACCTGGGTAGTTGAAACCCGTGGAATGGGTACCATGCAATATGACTTCAAAGGGTCTTCATTTGCTCACCGAACCTCTCCAATCCTATCACTGCTGCGTTTATGTCCCTGTACACATGCTTGATTCTCTTTCGGAGACATAGCAATCCATAGGTTTTAAGATACTTAAGTGTCAGGTACATTCTTAGGCGTTTAATATGCGGTGTTGAGTCCATTTCGTTGAGCAAGGAGTAGCTCTTGTCTATTCCATATTTGGCTTAAGGAACTTTATCTGTGCTCATTTCAATCTCTGGTTTTATGCAGCATCCCAACTCACCTTTACCCTTAAACAAGCATAAGTTGGTTTTCTAAATTTGAGACCCTGTTCTGTTCTGTAATTCAGTTCCTGTGTAGCCAAGTTTACATTCCGTGTATTACTGATATCTTATGATGTTTCTTTTTCTGTGTGACTTATTTCAGTTAGAATCATCGTACCTGAATCCACTCATTGTGCTGCTACGGGCCTGATGACATAGATTTCACTGCTGAGTGATACTGCATTGTACGTAAGTACCACAAGTTCTTTATCAATTTTTCACTTTCTGTGATATTGAACTTGTACGGTAAACGAGGTTCTTGTAAACAGAGGCGTCCCAAACATTGGGGTGGCTGTATCTTTTTGATTTTAATTTCCCTAAGCTATAGGACCATAAGTGGAAGTGCCCTAGGCTCTGTTGCGTTGTTTTTTAGATGTTTCAGGAAACACCATACACTTCTCCCGAGTGTCTGTTGGCAATTTACATCCCGCCCATCATCATAACAAGGCTCCCAGTTCTCCATGGCCTGTTCTGCCTTTCTGCATTTTACACTTTTTTCAGATGGCCCTTTTGACCGGGGGGAAGTGAGACTTCATTGTAGTGCAGATTTCCTTTGCAAGTTTGCTTGGTTGGCCAAAAAGGGCGTATGCGTTTCTTCCTGAATATATTCAGGAAAAAACGCATACGCCCTTTTCGGCCAAGTGCATCATTGTGGACGTTCTGCCTCTTTTCCTATGCTTTCAATGCAATTCCAGTCTACCTCCTGAAATCGGTTTCCTGCAATTCTGCCCCGCTTTCAAGTCCTCTTGGCAGCCTTACTTCAGTATATTTTTGGACGATAGTTGTCATTTATAACTCTGCAGGTTTGTGAATTACAGTGCCCCTGAGCTCCTTTCTTCAACTCGTTTTCTTGTGAGCTGGCCGCAACACCGCAGGATGGCTTCAGGCCCTATTCTGGTTCCGGCATGGCACGCTGAGCCTTTGGTTATTTCCTCTTCCTGGTGGGAAATGAGAGTTAAATTTGCCCGTCCAGACACCTCCAGCTAGTCTCTCATTGGTTCTCGCTATTCCTGTTTATCTTCCGCAGAAATTGCAAACTGGGCCAAACAGGAGGTTAAAGGCGCTGACTCTCCAAGTGGGGAGAGTGTTAGTAAAGCGTCTGGAATGTTGCACCCGAGTACCAGGGTAGGAAAACTGAGACATATTTGAACACGTCTCCCGTTCACACGATTGATCATACTCTGGGTTCCACATGCATGTTTTAGCTGAAGGAAGAATACCTTAAACCTGGAGAGTTGAGACCCGTGGAATGGGTACCATGCAATATGACTTCAAAGGGTCTTCATTTGCTCACCGAACCTCTCCAATCCTATCACTGCTGCGTTTATGTCCCTGTACACATGCTTGATTCTCTTTCGGAGACATAGCAATCCATAGGTTTTAAGATACTTAAGAGTCAGGTACATTCTTAGGCGTTTAATATGTGGTGTTGAGTCCATTTCGTTGAGCAAGGAGAAGCTCTTATCTATTCCATATTTGGCTTAAGGAACTTTATCTGTGCTCATTTCAATCTCTGGTTTTATGCAGCACCCCAACTCACCTTTACCCTTAAGCAAGCATAAGTTGGTTTTCTAAATTTGAGACCCTGTTCTGTTCTGTAATTCAGTTCCTGTGTAGCCAAGTTTACATTCCGTGTATTACTGATATCTTATGATGTTTCTTTTTCTGTGTGACTTATTTCAGTTAGAATCATCGTACCTGAATCCACTCATTGTGCTGCTACGGGCCTGATGACATAGATTTCACTGCTGAGTGATACTGCATTGTACGTAAGTACCACAAGTTCTTTATCCATTTTTCACTTTCTGTGATATTGAACTTGTACGGTAAACGAGGTTCTTGTAAACAGAGGCGTCCCAAACATTGGGGTGGCTGTATCTTTTTGATTTTAATTTCCCTAAGCTATAGGACCATAAGTGGAAGTGCCCTAGGCTCTGTTGCTTTGTTTTTTAGATGTTTCAGGAAACACCATACACTTCTCCCGAGTGTCTGTTGGCAATTGACATCCCGCCCATCATCATAACAAGGCTCCCAGTTCTCCATGGCCTGTTCTGCCTTTCTGCATTTTACACTTTTTTCAGATGGCCCTTTTGACCGGGGGGAAGTGAGACTTCATTGTAGTGCAGATTTCCTTTGCAAGTTTGCTTGGTTGGCCAAAAAGGGCGTATGCGTTTCTTCCTGAATATATTCAGGAAAAAATGCATACGCCCTTTTTGGCCAAGTGCATCATTGTGGACGTTCTGCCTCTTTTCCTATGCTTTCAATGCAATTCCAGTCTACCTCCTGAAATCGGTTTCCTGCAATTCTGCCCCGCTTTCAAGTCCTCTTGGCAGCCTTACTTCAGTATATTTTTGGACGATAGTTGTCATTTATAACTCTGCAGGTTTGTGAATTACAGTGCCCCTGAGCTCCTTTCTTCAACTCGTTTTCTTGTGAGCTGGCCGCAACACCACAGGATGGCTTCAGGTCCTAATCTCGTTCCGGCACGGCACGCTGAGCCTTTGGTTATTTCCTCTTCCTGGTGGGAAATGAGAGTTAAATTTGCCCGTCCAGACACCTCCAGCTAGTCTCTCATTGGTTCTCGCTATTCCTGTTCATCTTCCGCAGAAATTGCAAACTGGGCCAAACAGGAGGTTAAAGGGACTGACTCTCCAAGTCGGGAGAGTGTTAGTAAAGCGTCTGGAATGTTGCACCCGAGTACCAGGGTACGAAAACTGAGACATATTTGAACACGTCTCCCGATCACATGGTTGATCATACTCTAGGTTCCACATGTATGTTTTAGCTGAAGGAGGAATACCTTAAACCTGGGTAGTTGAAACCCGTGGAATGGGTACCATGCAATATGACTTCAAAGGGTCTTCATTTGCTCACCGAACCTCTCCAATCCTATCACTGCTTTGTTTATGTCCCTGTACACATGCTTGATTCTCTTTCGGAGACATAGCAATCCATAGGTTTTAAGATACTTAAGAGTCAGGTACATTCTTAGGCGTTTAATATGCGGTGTTGAGTCCATTTCGTTGAGCAAGGAGTAGCTCTTGTCTATTCCATATTTGGCTTAAGGAACTTTATCTGTGCTCATTTCAATCTCTGGTTTTATGCAGCACCCCAACTCACCTTTCCCCTTAAACAAGCATAAGTTGGTTTTCTAAATTTGAGACCCTGTTCTGTTCTGTAATTCAGTTCCTGTGTAGCCAAGTTTACATTCCGTGTATTACTGATATCTTATGATGTTTCTTTTTCTGTGTGACTTATTTCAGTTAGAATCATCGTACCTGAATCCACTCATTGTGCTGCTACGGGCCTGATGACATAGATTTCACTGCTGAGTGATACTGCATTGTACGTAAGTACCACAAGTTCTTTATCCATTTTTCACTTTCTGTGATATTGAACTTGTACGGTAAACGAGGTTCTTGTAAACAGAGGCGTCCCAAACATTGGGGTGGCTGTATCTTTTTGATTTTAATTTCCCTAAGCTATAGGACCATAAGTGGAAGTGCCCTAGGCTCTGTTGCTTTGTTTTTTAGATGTTTCAGGAAACACCATACACTTCTCCCGAGTGTCTGTTGGCAATTTACATCCCGCCCATCATCATAACAAGGCTCCCAGTTCTCCATGGCCTGTCCTGCCTTTCTGCATTTTACACTTTTTTCAGATGGCCCTTTTGACCGGGGGGAAGTGAGACTTCATTGTAGTGCAGATTTCCTTTGCAAGTTTGCTTGGTTGGCCAAAAAGGGCGTATGCGTTTCTTCCTGAATATATTCAGGAAAAAACGCATACGCCCTTTTCGGCCAAGTGCATCATTGTGGACGTTCTGCCTCTTTTCCTATGCTTTTAATGCAATTCCAGTCTACCTCCTGAAATCGGTTTCCTGCAATTCTGCCCCGCTTTCAAGTCCTCTTGGCAGCCTTACTTCAGTATATTTTTGGACGATAGCTGTCATTTATAACTCTGCAGGTTTGTGAATTACAGTGCCCCTGAGCTCCTTTCTTCAACTCACTTTCTTGTGAGCTGGCCGCAACACCGCAGGATGGCTTCAGGCCCTAATCTGGTTCCGGCACGGCACGCCGAGCCTTTGGTTAATTCCTCTTCCTGGTGGGAAATGAGAGTTAAATTTGCCCGTCCAGAGACCTCCAGCTAGTCTCTCATTGGTTCTCGCTATTCCTGTTCATCTTCCGCAGAAATTGCAAACTGGGCCAAACAGGAGGTTAAAGGGACTGACTCTCCAAGTCGGGAGAGTGTTAGTAAAGCATCTGGAATGTTGCACCCGTGTACCAGGGTACAAAAACTGAGACATATTTGAACAGGTCTCCCGATCACACGGTTGATCATACTCTGGGTTCCACATGCATGTTTTAGCTGAAGGAAGAATATCTTAAACGTGGGTAGTTGAAACCCGTGGAATGGGTACCATGCAATATGACTTCAAAGGGTCTTCATTTGCTCACCGAACCTCTCCAATCCTATCACTGCTGCGTTTATGCCCCTGTACACACGCTTGATTCTCTTTTGGAGACATAGCAATCCATAGGTTTTAAGATACTTACTAGTAAGGTACATTCTTAGGCGTTTAATATGGGGTGTTGAGTCCATTTCGTTGAGCAAGGAGTAGCTCTTTTCTATTCCATATTTGGCTTAAGGAACTTTATCTGTGCTCATTTCAATCTCTGGTTTTATGCAGCACCCCAACTCACCTTTCCCCTTAAGCAAGCATAAGTTGGTTTTCTAAATTTGAGACCCTGTTGTGTTTTGGAATTCAGTTCCTGTGTAGCCAAGTTTACATTCCGTGTATTAGTGATATCTTATGATGTTTCTTTTTCTGTGTGACTTATTTCAGTTAGAATCATCATACCTGAATCCACTCATTATGCTGCTACGGGCCTGATGACATAGATTTCATTGCTGAGTGATACTGCATTGTACGTAAGTACCACAAGTTCTTTATCCATTTTTCACTTTCTGTGATATTGAACTTGTACGGTAAACGAGGTTCTTGTAAACAGAGGCGTCCCAAACTTTGGGGTAGCTGTGTCTTTTTGATTTTAATTTCCCTAAGCTATAGGACCATAAGTGAAAGTGCCCTAGGCTCTGTTGCTTTGTTTCTTAGATGTTTCAGGAAACACCATACACTTCTCCCAAGTGTCTGTTGGCAATTTACATCCCGCCCATCAGCATAACAAGGCTCCCAGTTCTCCATGGCCTGTCCTGCCTTTCTGGATTTTACACCTTTTTCAGATGGCCCTTTTGACCGGGGGGAAGTGAGACTTCATTGTAGTGCAGATTTCCTTCGCAAGTTTGCTTGGTTGGCCAAAAAGGGCGTATGCGTTTTTTCCTGAATATATTCAGGAAAAAACGCATACGCCCTTTTTGGCCAAGTGCATCATTGTGGACGTTCTGCCTCTTTTCCTATGCTTTCAATGCAATTCCAGTCTACCTCCTGAAATCGGTTTCCTGCAATTCTGCCCCGCTTTCAAGTCCTCTTGGCAGCCTTACTTCAGTATATTTTTGGACGATAGCTGTCATTTATAACTCTGCAGGTTTGTGAATTACAGTGCCCCTGAGCTCCTTTCTTCAACTTGCTTTCTTGTGAGCTGGCCGCAACACCGCAGGATGGCTTCAGGCCCTATTCTGGTTCCGGCACGGCACGCTGAGCCTTTGGTTATTTCCTCTTCCTGGTGGGAAATGAGAGTTAAATTTGCCCGTCCAGACACCTCCAGCTAGTCTCTCATTGGTTCTCGCTATTCCTGTTTATCTTCTGCAGAAATTGCAAACTGGGCCAAACAGGAGGTTAAAGGCGCTGACTCTCCAAGTGGGGAGAGTGTTAGTAAAGCGTCTGGAATGTTGCACCCGAGTACCAGGGGAGGAAAACTGAGACATATTTGAACACGTCTCCCGTTCACACGATTGATCATACTCTGGGTTCCACATGCATGTTTTAGCTGAAGGAAGAATACCTTAAACCTGGAGAGTTGAGACCCGTGGAATGGGTACCATGCAATATGACTTCAAAGGGTCTTCATTTGCTCACCGAACCTCTCCAATCCTATCACTGCTTTGTTTATGTCCCTGTACACATGCTTGATTCTCTTTCGGAGACATAGCAATCCATAGGTTTTAAGATACTTAAGAGTCAGGTACATTCTTAGGCGTTTAATATTTGGTGTTGAGTCCATTTCATTGAGCAAGGAGTAGCTCTTGTCTATTCCATATTTGGCTTAAGGAACTTTATCTGTGCTCATTTCAATCTCTGGTTTTATGCAGCACCCCAACTCACCTTTACCCTTAAGCAAGCATAAGTTGGTTTTCTAAATTTGAGACCCTGTTCTGTTCTGTAATTCAGTTCCTGTGTAGCCAAGTTTACATTCCGTGTATTACTGATATCTTATGATGTTTCTTTTTCTGTGTGACTTATTTCAGTTAGAATCATCGTACCTGAATCCACTCATTGTGCTGCTACGGGCCTGATGACTTAGATTTCACTGCTGAGCGATACTGCATTGTACGTAAGTACCACAAGTTCTTTATCCATTTTTCACTTTCTGTGATATTGAACTTGTACGGTAAACGAGGTTCTTGTAAACAGAGGCGTCCCAAACATTGGGGTGGCTGTATCTTTTTGATTTTAATTTCCCTAAGCTATAGGACCATAAGTGGAAGTGCCCTGGGCTCTGTTGCTTTGTTTTTTAGATGTTTCAGGAAACACCATACACTTCTCCCGAGTGTCTGTTGGCAATTGACATCCCGCCCATCAGCATAACAAAGCTCCCAGTTCTCCATGGCCTGTTCTGCGTTTCTTGATTTTACACTTTTTTCAGATGGCCCTTTTGACCGGGGGGAAGTGAGACTTCATTGTAGTGCAGATTTCCTTTGCAAGCTTGCTTGGTTGGCCAAAAAGGGCGTATGCGTTTTTTCCTGAATATATTCAGGAAAAAACACATACGCCCTTTTTGGCCAAGTGCATCATTGTGGACGTTCTGCCTCTTTTCCTATGCTTTCAATGCAATTCCAGTCTACCTCCTGAAATCGGTTTCCTGCAATTCTGCCCCGCTTTCAAGTCCTCTTGGCAGCCTTACTTCAGTATATTTTTGGACGATAGTTGTCATTTATAACTCTGCAGGTTTGTGAATTACAGTGCCCCTGAGCTCCTTTCTTCAACTCGTTTTCTTGTGAGCTGGCCGCAACACCGCAGGATGGCTTCAGGCCCTAATCTGGTTCCGGCACGGCACGCTGAGCCTTTGGTTATTTCCTCTTCCTGGTGGGAAATGAGAGTTAAATTTGCCCGTCCAGACACCTCCAGCTAGTCTCTCATTGGTTCTCGCTATTCCTGTTCATCTTCCGCAGAAATTGTAAACTGGGCCAAACAGGAGGTTAAAGGGACTGACTCTCCAAGTCGGGAGAGTGTTAGTAAAGCGTCTGGAATGTTGCACCCGAGTACCAGGGTACGAAAACTGAGACATATTTGAACACGTCTCCCGATCACATGGTTGATCATACTCTAGGTTCCACATGCATGTTTTAGCTGAAGGAGGAATACCTTAAACCTGGGTAGTTGAAACCCGTGGAATGGGTACCATGCAATATGACTTCAAAGGGTCTTCATTTGCTCACCGAACCTCTCCAATCCTATCACTGCTTTGTTTATGTCCCTGTACACATGCTTGATTCTCTTTCGGAGACATAGCAATCCATAGGTTTTAAGATACTTAAGAGTCAGGTACATTCTTAGGCGTTTAATATGCGGTGTTGAGTCCATTTCGTTGAGCAAGGAGTAGCTCTTGTCTATTCCATATTTGGCTTAAGGAACTTTATCTGTGCTCATTTCAATCTCTGGTTTTATGCAGCACCCCAACTCACCTTTACCCTTAAACAAGCATAAGTTGGTTTTCTAAATTTGAGACCCTGTTCTGTTCTGTAATTCAGTTCCTGTGTAGCCAAGTTTACATTCCGTGTATTAGTGATATCTTATGATGTTTCTTTTTCTGTGTGACTTATTTCAGTTAGAATCATCGTACCTGAATCCACTCATTGTGCTGCTACGGGCCTGATGACATAGATTTCACTGCTGAGTGATACTGCATTGTACGTAAGTACCACAAGTTCTTTATCCATTTTTCACTTTCTGTGATATTGAACTTGTACGGTAAACGAGGTTCTTGTAAACAGAGGCGTCCCAAACATTGGGGTGGCTGTATCTTTTTGATTTTAATTTCCCTAAGCTATAGGACCATAAGTGGAAGTGCCCTAGGCTCTGTTGCTTTGTTTTTTAGATGTTTCAGGAAACACCATACACTTCTCCCGAGTGTCTGTTGGCAATTTACATCCCGCCCATCATCATAACAAGGCTCCCAGTTCTCCATGGCCTGTCCTGCCTTTCTGCATTTTACACTTTTTTCAGATGGCCCTTTTGACCGGGGGGAAGTGAGACTTCATTGTAGTGCAGATTTCCTTTGCAAGTTTGCTTGGTTGGCCAAAAAGGGCGTATGCGTTTCTTCCTGAATATATTCAGGAAAAAACGCATACGCCCTTTTCGGCCAAGTGCATCATTGTGGACGTTCTGCCTCTTTTCCTATGCTTTTAATGCAATTCCAGTCTACCTCCTGAAATCGGTTTCCTGCAATTCTGCCCCGCTTTCAAGTCCTCTTGGCAGCCTTACTTCAGTATATTTTTGGACGATAGCTGTCATTTATAACTCTGCAGGTTTGTGAATTACAGTGCCCCTGAGCCCCTTTCTTCAACTCGCTTTCTTGTGACCTGGCCTCAACACCGCAGGATGGCTTCAGGCCCTAATCTTGTTCCGGCATGGCACGCTGAGCCTTTGGTTATTTCCTCTTCCTGGTGGGAAATGAGAGTTAAATTTGTCCGTCCAGACACCTCCAGCTAGTCTCTCATTGGTTCTCGCTATTCCTGTTCATCTTCCGCAGAAATTGCAAACTGGGCCAAACAGGAGGTTAAAGAGACTGACTCTCCAAGTCGGGAGAGTGTTAGTAAAGCGTCTGGAATGTTGCACCCGAGTACCAGGGTACGAAAACTGAGACATATTTGAACACGTCTCCCGATCACATGGTTGATCATACTCTAGGTTCCACATGCATGTTTTAGCTGAAGGAAGAATACCTTAAACCTGGGTAGTTGAAACCCGTGGAATGGGTACCATGCAATATGACTTCAAAGGGTCTTCATTTGCTCACCGAACCTCTCCAATCCTATCACTGCTGCGTTTATGTCCCTGTACACATGCTTGATTCTCTTTCGGAGACATAGCAATCCATAAGTTTTAAGATACTTAAGAGTCAGGTACATTCTTAGGCGTTTAATATGCGGTGTTGAGTCCATTTCGTTGAGCAAGGAGTAGCTCTTGTCTATTCCATATTTGGCTTAAGGAACTTTATCTGTGCTCATTTCAATCTCTGGTTTTATGCAGCACCCCAACTCACCTTTACCCTTAAACAAGCATAAGTTGGTTTTCTAAATTTGAGACCCTGTTCTGTTCTGTAATTCAGTTCCTGTGTAGCCAAGTTTACATTCCGTGTATTACTGATATCTTATGATGTTTCTTTTTCTGTGTGACTTATTTCAGTTAGAATGATCGTACCTGAATCCACTCATTGTGCTGCTACGGGCCTGATGACATAGATTTCACTGCTGAGTGATACTGCATTGTACGTAAGTACCACAAGTTCTTTATCTATTTTTCACTTTCTCTGATATTGAACTTGTACGGTAAACGAGGTTCTTGTAAACAGAGGCGTCCCAAACTTTGGGGTGGCTGTGTCGTTTTGATTTTAATTTCCCTAAGCTATAGGGCCATAAGTGGAAGTGCCCTAGGCTCTGTTGCTTTGTTTTTCAGATGTTTCAGGAAACACCATACACTTCTCCCGAGTGGCTGTTGGCAATTTACATCCCGCCCATCAGCATAACAAGGCTCCCAGTTCTCCATGGCCTGTCCTGCCTTTCTGGATTTTACACTTTTTTCAGATGGCCCTTTTGACTGGGGGGAAGTGAGACTTCATTGTAGTGCAGATTTCCTTTGCAAGTTTGCTTGGTTGGCCAAAAAGGGCGTATGCGTTTTTTCCTGAATATATTCAGGAAAAAACGCATACGTCCTTTTTGGCCAAGTGCATCATTGTGAACGTTCTGCCTCTTTTCCTATGCTTTCAATGCAATTCCAGTGTACCTCCTGAAATCGGTTTCCTGCAATTCTGCCCCGCTTTCAAGTCCTCTTGGCAGCCTTACTTCAGTATATTTTTGGACGATAATTGTCATTTATAACTCTGCAGGTTTGTGAATTACAGTGCCCCTGAGCTCCTTTCTTCAACTCGCTTTCTTGTGAGCTGGCCGCAACACCGCAGGATGGCTTCAGGCCCTAATCTGGTTCCGGCACGGCACGCCGAGCCTTTGGTTAATTCCTCTTCCTGGTGGGAAATGAGAGTTAAATTTGCCCGTCCAGAGACCTCCAGCTAGTCTCTCATTGGTTCTCGCTATTCCTGTTCATCTTCCGCAGAAATTGCAAACTGGGCCAAACAGGAGGTTAAAGGGACTGACTCTCCAAGTCGGGAGAGTGTTAGTAAAGCGTCTGGAATGTTGCACCCGTGTACCAGGGTACGAAAACTGAGACATATTTGAACAGGTCTCCCGATCACACGGTTGATCATACTCTGGGTTCCACATGCATGTTTTAGCTGAAGGAAGAATACCTTAAACGTGGGTAGTTGAAACCCGTGGAATGGGTACCATGCAATATGACTTCAAAGGGTCTTCATTTGCTCACCGAACCTCTCCAATCCTATCACTGCTGCGTTTATGCCCCTGTACACACGCTTGATTCTCTTTTGGAGACATAGCAATCCATAGGTTTTAAGATACTTACTAGTAAGGTACATTCTTAGGCGTTTAATATGGGGTGTTGAGTCCATTTCGTTGAGCAAGGAGTAGCTCTTTTCTATTCCATATTTGGCTTAAGGAACTTTATCTGTGCTCATTTCAATCTCTGGTTTTATGCAGCACCCCAACTCACCTTTCCCCTTAAGCAAGCATAAGTTGGTTTTCTAAATTTGAGACCCTGTTGTGTTTTGGAATTCAGTTCCTGTGTAGCCAAGTTTACATTCCGTGTATTAGTGATATCTTATGATGTTTCTTTTTCTGTGTGACTTATTTCAGTTAGAATCATCATACCTGAATCCACTCATTATGCTGCTACGGGCCTGATGACATAGATTTCATTGCTGAGTGATACTGCATTGTACGTAAGTACCACAAGTTCTTTATCCATTTTTCACTTTCTGTGATACTGAACTTGTACGGTAAACGAGGTTCTTGTAAACAGAGGCGTCCCAAACTTTGGGGTAGCTGTGTCTTTTTGATTTTAATTTCCCTAAGCTATAGGACCATAAGTGAAAGTGCCCTAGGCTCTGTTGCTTTGTTTCTTAGATGTTTCAGGAAACACCATACACTTCTCCCAAGTGTCTGTTGGCAATTTACATCCCGCCCATCAGCATAACAAGGCTCCCAGTTCTCCATGGCCTGTCCTGCCTTTCTGGATTTTACACCTTTTTCAGATGGCCCTTTTGACCGGGGGGAAGTGAGACTTCATTGTAGTGCAGATTTCCTTTGCAAGTTTGCTTGGTTGGCCAAAAAGGGCGTATGCGTTTTTTCCTGAATATATTCAGGAAAAAACGCATACGCCCTTTTTGGCCAAGTGCATCATTGTGGACGTTCTGCCTCTTTTCCTATGCTTTCAATGCAATTCCAGTCTACCTCCTGAAATCGGTTTCCTGCAATTCTGCCCCGCTTTCAAGTCCTCTTGGCAGCCTTACTTCAGTATATTTTTGGACGATAGCTGTCATTTATAACTCTGCAGTTTTGTGAATTACAGTGCCCCTGAGCTCCTTTCTTCAACTTGCTTTCTTGTGAGCTGGCCGCAACACCGCAGGATGGCTTCAGGCCCTATTCTGGTTCCGGCACGGCACGCTGAGCCTTTGGTTATTTCCTCTTCCTGGTGGGAAATGAGAGTTAAATTTGCCCGTCCAGACACCTCCAGCTAGTCTCTCATTGGTTCTCGCTATTCCTGTTCATCTTCCGCAGAAATTGCAAACTGGGCCAAACACGAGGTTAAAGGCGCTGACTCTCCAAGTGGGGAGAGTGTTAGTAAAGCGTCTGGAATGTTGCACCCGAGTACCAGGGGAGGAAAACTGAGACATATTTGAACACGTCTCCCGTTCACACGATTGATCATACTCTGGGTTCCACATGCATGTTTTAGCTGAAGGAAGAATACCTTAAACCTGGAGAGTTGAGACCCGTGGAATGGGTACCATGCAATATGACTTCAAAGGGTCTTCATTTGCTCACCGAACCTCTCCAATCCTATCACTGCTGCGTTTATGTCCCTGTACACATGCTTGATTCTCTTTCGGAGACATAGCAATCCATAGGTTTTAAGATACTTAAGAGTCAGGTACATTCTTAGGTGTTTAATATGTGGTGTTGAGTCCATTTCGTTGAGCAAGGAGTAGCTCTTGTCTATTCCATATTTGGCTTAAGGAACTTTATCTGTGCTCATTTCAATCTCTGGTTTTATGCAGCACCCCAACTCACCTTTACCCTTAAGCAAGCATAAGTTGGTTTTCTAAATTTGAGACCCTGTTCTGTTCTGTAATTCAGTTCCTGTGTAGCCAAGTTTACATTCCGTGTATTACTGATATCTTATGATGTTTCTTTTTCTGTGTGACTTATTTCAGTTAGAATCATCGTACCTGAATCCACTCATTGTGCTGCTACGGGCCTGATGACTTAGATTTCACTGCTGAGTGATACTGCATTGTACGTAAGTACCACAAGTTCTTTATCCATTTTTCACTTTCTGTGATATTGAACTTGTACGGTAAACGAGGTTCTTGTAAACAGAGGCGTCCCAAACATTGGGGTGGCTGTATCTTTTTGATTTTAATTTCCCTAAGCTATAGGACCATAAGTGGAAGTGCCCTAGGCTCTGTTGCTTTGTTTTTTAGATGTTTCAGGAAACACCATACACTTCTCCCGAGTGTCTGTTGGCAATTGACATCCCGCCCATCAGCATAACAAAGCTCCCAGTTCTCCATGGCCTGTTCTGCGTTTCTTGATTTTACACTTTTTTCAGATGACCCTTTTGACCGGGGGGAAGTGAGACTTCATTGTAGTGCAGATTTCCTTTGCAAGCTTGCTTGGTTGGCCAAAAAGGGCGTATGCGTTTTTTCCTGAATATATTCAGGAAAAAACGCATACGCCCTTTTTGGCCAAGTGCATCATTGTGGACGTTCTGCCTCTTTTCCTATGCTTTCAATGCAATTCCAGTCTACCTCCTGAAATCGGTTTCCTGCAATTCTGCCCCGCTTTCAAGTCCTCTTGGCAGCCTTACTTCAGTATATTTTTGGACGATAGTTGTCATTTATAACTCTGCAGGTTTCTGAATTACAGTGCCCCTGAGCTCCTTTCTTCAACTCGTTTTCTTGTGAGCTGGCCGCAACACCGCAGGATGGCTTCAGGCCCTAATCTGGTTCCGGCACGGCACGCTGAGCCTTTGGTTATTTCCTCTTCCTGGTGGGAAATGAGAGTTAAATTTGCCCGTCCAGACACCTCCAGCTAGTCTCTCATTGGTTCTCGCTATTCCTGTTCATCTTCCGCAGAAATTGCAAACTGGGCCAAACAGGAGGTTAAAGGGACTGACTCTCCAAGTCGGGAGAGTGTTAGTAAAGCGTCTGGAATGTTGCACCCGAGTACCAGGGTACGAAAACTGAGACATATTTGAACACGTCTCCCGATCACATGGTTGATCATACTCTAGGTTCCACATGCATGTTTTAGCTGAAGGAGGAATACCTTAAACCTGGGTAGTTGAAACCCGTGGAATGGGTACCATGCAATATGACTTCAAAGGGTCTTCATTTGCTCACCGAACCTCTCCAATCCTATCACTGCTTTGTTTATGTCCCTGTACACATGCTTGATTCTCTTTCGGAGACATAGCAATCCATAGGTTTTAAGATACTTAAGAGTCAGGTACATTCTTAGGCGTTTAATATGCGGTGTTGAGTCCATTTCGTTGAGCAAGGAGTAGCTCTTGTCTATTCCATATTTGGCTTAAGGAACTTTATCTGTGCTCATTTCAATCTCTGGTTTTATGCAGCACCCCAACTCACCTTTACCCTTAAACAAGCATAAGTTGGTTTTCTAAATTTGAGACCCTGTTCTGTTCTGTAATTCAGTTCCTGTGTAGCCAAGTTTACATTCCGTGTATTACTGATATCTTATGATGTTTCTTTTTCTGTGTGACTTATTTCAGTTAGAATCATCGTACCTGAATCCACTCATTGTGCTGCTACGGGCCTGATGACATAGATTTCACTGCTGAGTGATACTGCATTGTACGTAAGTACCACAAGTTCTTTATCCATTTTTCACTTTCTGTGATATTGAACTTGTACGGTAAACGAGGTTCTTGTAAACAGAGGCGTCCCAAACATTGGGGTGGCTGTATCTTTTTGATTTTAATTTCCCTAAGCTATAGGACCATAAGTGGAAGTGCCCTAGGCTCTGTTGCTTTGTTTTTTAGATGTTTCAGGAAACACCATACACTTCTCCCGAGTGTCTGTTGGCAATTTACATCCCGCCCATCATCATAACAAGGCTCCCAGTTCTCCATGGCCTGTCCTGCCTTTCTGCATTTTACACTTTTTTCAGATGGCCCTTTTGACCGGGGGGAAGTGAGACTTCATTGTAGTGCAGATTTCCTTTGCAAGTTTGCTTGGTTGGCCAAAAAGGGCGTATGCGTTTCTTCCTGAATATATTCAGGAAAAAACGCATACGCCCTTTTCGGCCAAGTGCATCATTGTGGACGTTCTGCCTCTTTTCCTATGCTTTTAATGCAATTCCAGTCTACCTCCTGAAATCGGTTTCCTGCAATTCTGCCCCGCTTTCAAGTCCTCTTGGCAGCCTTACTTCAGTATATTTTTGGACGATAGCTGTCATTTGTAACTCTGCAGGTTTGTGAATTACAGTGCCCCTGAGCCCCTTTCTTCAACTCGCTTTCTTGTGACCTGGCCTCAACACCGCAGGATGGCTTCAGGCCCTAATCTTGTTCCGGCATGGCACGCTGAGCCTTTGGTTATTTCCTCTTCCTGGTGGGAAATGAGAGTTAAATTTGCCCGTCCAGACACCTCCAGCTAGTCTCTCATTGGTTCTCGCTAGTCCTGTTCATCTTCCGCAGAAATTGCAAACTGGGCCAAACAGGAGGTTAAAGGCACTGACTCTCCAAGTCGGGAGAGTGTTAGTAAAGCGTCTGGAATGTTGCACCCGAGTACCAGGGGAGGAAAACTGAGACATATTTGAACACGTCTCCCGTTCACACGATTGATCATACTCTGGGTTCCACATGCATGTTTTAGCTGAAGGAAGAATACCTTAAACCTGGAGAGTTGAGACCCGTGGAATGGGTACCATGCAATATGACTTCAAAGGGTCTTCATTTGCTCACCGAACCTCTCCAATCCTATCACTGCTGCGTTTATGTCCCTGTACACATGCTTGATTCTCTTTCGGAGACATAGCAATCCATAGGTTTTAAGATACTTAAGAGTCAGGTACATTTTTAGGCGTTTAATATGTGGTGTTGAGTCCATTTCGTTGAGCAAGGAGTAGCTCTTGTCTATTCCATATTTGGCTTAAGGAACTTTATCTGTGCTCATTTCAATCTCTGGTTTTATGCAGCACCCCAACTCACCTTTACCCTTAAGCAAGCATAAGTTGGTTTTCTAAATTTGAGACCCTGTTCTGTTCTGTAATTCAGTTCCTGTGTAGCCAAGTTTACATTCCGTGTATTACTGATATCTTATGATGTTTCTTTTTCTGTGTGACTTATTTCAGTTAGAATCATCGTACCTGAATCCACTCATTGTGCTGCTACGGGCCTGATGACTTAGATTTCACTGCTGAGTGATACTGCATTGTACGTAAGTACCACAAGTTCTTTATCCATTTTTCACTTTCTGTGATATTGAACTTGTACGGTAAACGAGGTTCTTGTAAACAGAGGCGTCCCAAACATTGGGGTGGCTGTATCTTTTTGATTTTAATTTCCCTAAGCTATAGGACCATAAGTGGAAGTGCCCTAGGCTCTGTTGCTTTGTTTCTTAGATGTTTCAGGAAACACCATACACTTCTCCCGAGTGTCTGTTGGCAATTGACATCCCGCCCATCAGCATAACAAAGCTCCCTGTTCTCCATGGCCTGTTCTGCGTTTCTTGATTTTACACTTTTTTCAGATAGCCCTTTTGACCGGGGGGAAGTGAGACTTCATTGTAGTGCAGATTTCCTTTGCAAGCTTGCTTGGTTGGCCAAAAAGGGCGTATACGTTTTTTCCTGAATATATTCAGGAAAAAACGCATACGCCCTTTTTGGCCAAGTGCATCATTGTGGACGTTCTGCCTCTTTTCCTATGCTTTCAATGCAATTCCAGTCTACCTCCTGAAATAGGTTTCCTGCAATTCTGCCCCGCTTTCAAGTCCTCTTGGCAGCCTTACTTCAGTATATTTTTGGACGATAGTTGTCATTTATAACTCTGCAGGTTTGTGAATTACAGTGCCCCTGAGCTCCTTTCTTCAACTCGTTTTCTTGTGAGCTGGCCGCAACACCGCAGGATGGCTTCAGGCCCTAATCTGGTTCCGGCACGGCACGCTGAGCCTTTGGTTATTTCCTCTTCCTGGTGGGAAATGAGAGTTAAATTTGCCCGTCCAGACACCTCCAGCTAGTCTCTCATTGGTTCTCGCTATTCCTGTTCATCTTCCGCAGAAATTGCAAACTGGGCCAAACAGGAGGTTAAAGGGACTGACTCTCCAAGTCGGGAGAGTGTTAGTAAAGCGTCTGGAATGTTGCACCCGAGTACCAGGGTACGAAAACTGAGACATATTTGAACACGTCTCCCGATCACATGGTTGATCATACTCTAGGTTCCACATGCATGTTTTAGCTGAAGGAGGAATACCTTAAACCTGGGTAGTTGAAACCCGTGGAATGGGTACCATGCAATATGACTTCAAAGGGTCTTCATTTGCTCACCGAACCTCTCCAATCCTATCACTGCTTTGTTTATGTCCCTGTACACATGCTTGATTCTCTTTCGGAGACATAGCAATCCATAGGTTTTAAGATACTTAAGAGTCAGGTACATTCTTAGGCGTTTAATATGCGGTGTTGAGTCCATTTCGTTGAGCAAGGAGTAGCTCTTGTCTATTCCATATTTGGCTTAAGGAACTTTATCTGTGCTCATTTCAATCTCTGGTTTTATGCAGCACCCCAACTCACCTTTACCCTTAAACAAGCATAAGTTGGTTTTCTAAATTTGAGACCCTGTTCTGTTCTGTAATTCAGTTCCTGTGTAGCCAAGTTTACATTCCGTGTATTACTGATATCTTATGATGTTTCTTTTTCTGTGTGACTTATTTCAGTTAGAATCATCGTACCTGAATCCACTCATTGTGCTGCTACGGGCCTGATGACATAGATTTCACTGCTGAGTGATACTGCATTGTACGTAAGTACCACAAGTTCTTTATCCATTTTTCACTTTCTGTGATATTGAACTTGTACGGTAAACGAGGTTCTTGTAAACAGAGGCGTCCCAAACATTGGGGTGGCTGTATCTTTTTGATTTTAATTTCCCTAAGCTATAGGACCATAAGTGGAAGTGCCCTAGGCTCTGTTGCTTTGTTTTTTAGATGTTTCAGGAAACACCATACACTTCTCCCGAGTGTCTGTTGGCAATTTACATCCCGCCCATCAGCATAACAAGGCTCCCAGTTCTCCATGGCCTGTCCTGCCTTTCTGCATTTTACACTTTTTTCAGATGGCCCTTTTGACCGGGGGGAAGTGAGACTTCATTGTAGTGCAGATTTCCTTTGCAAGTTTGCTTGGTTGACCAAAAAGGGCGTATGCGTTTCTTCCTGAATATATTCAGGAAAAAACGCATACGCCCTTTTTGGCCAAGTGCATCATTGTGGACGTTCTGCCTCTTTTCCTATGCTTTCAATGCAATTCCAGTCTACCTCCTGAAATCGGTTTCCTGCAATTCTGCCCCGCTTTCAAGTCCTCTTGGCAGCCTTACTTCAGTATATTTTTGGACGATAATTGTCATTTATAACTCTGCAGGTTTGTGAATTACAGTGCCCCTGAGCCCCTTTCTTCAACTCGCTTTCTTGTGACCTGGCCTCAACACCGCAGGATGGCTTCAGGCCCTAATCTTGTTCCGGCATGGCACGCTGAGCCTTTGGTTATTTCCTCTTCCTGGTGGGAAATGAGAGTTAAATTTGCCCGTCCAGACACCTCCAGCTAGTCTCTCATTGGTTCTCGCTATTCCTGTTCATCTTCCGCAGAAATTGCAAACTGGGCCAAACAGGAGGTTAAAGGGACTGACTCTCCAAGTCGGGAGAGTGTTAGTAAAGCGTCTGGAATGTTGTACCCGAGTACCAGGGTACGAAAACTGAGACATATTTGAACACGTCTCCCGATCACATGGTTGATCATACTCTAGGTTCCACATGCATGTTTTAGCTGAAGGAAGAATACCTTAAACCTGGGTAGTTGAAACCCGTGGAATGGGTACCATGCAATATGACTTCAAAGGGTCTTCATTTGCTCACCGAACCTCTCCAATCCTATCACTGCTGCGTTTATGTCCCTGTACACATGCTTGATTCTCTTTCGGAGACATAGCAATCCATAAGTTTTAAGATACTTAAGAGTCAGGTACATTCTTAGGCGTTTAATATGCGGTGTTGAGTCCATTTCGTTGAGCAAGGAGTAGCTCTTGTCTATTCCATATTTGGCTTAAGGAACTTTATCTGTGCTCATTTCAATCTCTGGTTTTATGCAGCACCCCAACTCACCTTTACCCTTAAACAAGCATAAGTTGGTTTTCTAAATTTGAGACCCTGTTCTGTTCTGTAATTCAGTTCCTGTGTAGCCAAGTTTACATTCCGTGTATTACTGATATCTTATGATGTTTCTTTTTCTGTGTGACTTATTTCAGTTAGAATCATCGTACCTGAATCCACTCATTGTGCTGCTATGGGCCTGATGACATAGATTTCACTGCTGAGTGATACTGCATTGTACGTAAGTACCACAAGTTCTTTATCCATTTTTCACTTTCTCTGATATTGAACTTGTACGGTAAACGAGGTTCTTGTAAACAGAGGCATCCCAAACTTTGGGGTGGCTGTGTCGTTTTGATTTTAATTTCCCTAAGCTATAGGGTCATAAGTGGAAGTGCCCTAGGCTCTGTTGCTTTGTTTTTCAGATGTTTCAGGAAACACCATACACTTCTCCCGAGTGTCTGTTGGCAATTTACATCCCGCCCATCAGCATAACAAGGCTCCCAGTTCTCCATGGCCTGTCCTGCCTTTCTGGATTTTACACTTTTTTCAGATGGCCCTTTTGACTGGGGGGAAGTGAGACTTCATTGTAGTGCAGATTTCCTTTGCAAGTTTGCTTGGTTGGCCAAAAAGGGCGTATGCGTTTTTTCCTGAATATATTCAGGAAAAAACGCATACGCCCTTTTTGGCCAAGTGCATCATTGTGAACGTTCTGCCTCTTTTCCTATGCTTTCAATGCAATTCCAGTGTACCTCCTGAAATTGGTTTCCTGCAATTCTGCCCCGCTTTCAAGTCCTCTTGGCAGCCTTACTTCAGTATATTTTTGGACGATAATTGTCATTTATAACTCTGCAGGTTTGTGAATTACAGTGCCCCTGAGCTCCTTTCTTCAACTCGCTTTCTTGTGAGCTGGCCGCAACACCGCAGGATGGCTTCAGGCCCTAATCTGGTTCCGGCACGGCACGCCGAGCCTTTGGTTAATTCCTCTTCCTGGTGGGAAATGAGAGTTAAATTTGCCCGTCCAGACACCTCCAGCTAGTCTCTCATTGGTTCTCGCTATTCCTGTTCATCTTCCGCAGAAATTGCAAACTGGGCCAAACAGGAGGTTAAAGGGACTGACTCTCCAAGTCGGGAGAGTGTTAGTAAAGCGTCTGGAATGTTGCACCCGTGTACCAGGGTACGAAAACTGAGACATATTTGAACAGGTCTCCCGATCACACGGTTGATCATACTCTGGGTTCCACATGCATGTTTTAGCTGAAGGAAGAATACCTTAAACGTGGGTAGTTGAAACCCGTGGAATGGGTACCATGCAATATGACTTCAAAGGGTCTTCATTTGCTCACCGAACCTCTCCAATCCTATCACTGCTGCGTTTATGCCCCTGTACACACGCTTGATTCTCTTTTGGAGACATAGCAATCCATAGGTTTTAAGATACTTACTAGTAAGGTACATTCTTAGGCGTTTAATATGGGGTGTTGAGTCCATTTCGTTGACCAAGGAGTAGCTCTTTTCTATTCCATATTTGGCTTAAGGAACTTTATCTGTGCTCATTTCAATCTCTGGTTTTATGCAGCACCCCAACTCACCTTTCCCCTTAAGCAAGCATAAGTTGGTTTTCTAAATTTGAGACACTGTTGTGTTTTGGAATTCAGTTCCTGTGTAGCCAAGTTTACATTCCGTGTATTAGTGATATCTTATGATGTTTCTTTTTCTGTGTGACTTATTTCAGTTAGAATCATCATACCTGAATCCACTCATTATGCTGCTACGGGCCTGATGACATAGATTTCATTGCTGAGTGATACTGCATTGTACGTAAGTACCACAAGTTCTTTATCCATTTTTCACTTTCTGTGATATTGAACTTGTACGGTAAACGAGGTTCTTGTAAACAGAGGCGTCCCAAACTTTGGGGTAGCTGTGTCTTTTTGATTTTAATTTCCCTAAGCTATAGGACCATAAGTGAAAGTGCCCTAGGCTCTGTTGCTTTGTTTCTTAGATGTTTCAGGAAACACCATACACTTCTCCCAAGTGTCTGTTGGCAATTTACATCCCGCCCATCAGCATAACAAGGCTCCCAGTTCTCCATGGCCTGTCCTGCCTTTCTGGATTTTACACCTTTTTCAGATGGCCCTTTTGACCGGGGGGAAGTGAGACTTCATTGTAGTGCAGATTTCCTTTGCAAGTTTGCTTGGTTGGCCAAAAAGGGCGTATGCGTTTTTTCCTGAATATATTCAGGAAAAAACGCATACGCCCTTTTTGGCCAAGTGCATCATTGTGGACGTTCTGCCTCTTTTCGTATGCTTTCAATGCAATTCCAGTCTACCTCCTGAAATCGGTTTCCTGCAATTCTGCCCCGCTTTCAAGTCCTCTTGGCAGCCTTACTTCAGTATATTTTTGGACGATAGCTGTCATTTATAATTCTGCAGGTTTGTGAATTACAGTGCCCCTGAGCTCCTTTCTTCAACTTGCTTTCTTGTGAGCTGGCCGCAACACCGCAGGATGGCTTCAGGCCCTATTCTGGTTCCGGCACGGCACGCTGAGCCTTTGGTTATTTCCTCTTCCTGGTGGGAAATGAGAGTTAAATTTGCCCGTCCAGACACCTCCAGCTAGTCTCTCATTGGTTCTCGCTATTCCTGTTCATCTTCCGCAGAAATTGCAAACTGGGCCAAACAGGAGGTTAAAGGCGCTGACTCTCCAAGTGGGGAGAGTGTTAGTAAAGCGTCTGGAATGTTGCACCCGAGTACCAGGGGAGGAAAACTGAGACATATTTGAACACGTCTCCCGTTCACACGATTGATCATACTCTGGGTTCCACATGCATGTTTTAGCTGAAGGAAGAATACCTTAAACCTGGAGAGTTGAGACCCGTGGAATGGGTACCATGCAATATGACTTCAAAGGGTCTTCATTTGCTCACCGAACCTCTCCAATCCTATCACTGCTGCGTTTATGTCCCTGTACACATGCTTGATTCTCTTTCGGAGACATAGCAATCCATAGGTTTTAAGATACTTAAGAGTCAGGTACATTCTTAGGCGTTTAATATGTGGTGTTGAGTCCATTTCGTTGAGCAAGGAGTAGCTCTTGTCTATTCCATATTTGGCTTAAGGAACTTTATCTGTGCTCATTTCAATCTCTGGTTTTATGCAGCACCCCAACTCACCTTTACCCTTAAGCAAGCATAAGTTGGTTTTCTAAATTTGAGACCCTGTTCTGTTCTGTAATTCAGTTCCTGTGTAGCCAAGTTTACATTCCGTGTATTACTGATATCTTATCATGTTTCTTTTTCTGTGTGACTTATTTCAGTTAGAATCATCGTACCTGAATCCACTCATTGTGCTGCTACCGGCCTGATGACTTAGATTTCACTGCTGAGTGATACTGCATTGTACGTAAGTACCACAAGTTCTTTATCCATTTTTCACTTTCTCTGATATTGAACTTGTACGGTAAACGAGGTTCTTGAAAACAGAGGCGTCCCAAACATTGGGGTGGCTGTATCTTTTTGATTTTAATTTCCCTAAGCTATAGGACCATAAGTGGAAGTGCCCTAGGCTCTGTTGCTTTGTTTTTTAGATGTTTCAGGAAACACCATACACTTCTCCCGAGTGTCTGTTGGCAATTGACATCCCGCCCATCAGCATAACAAAGCTCCCAGTTCTCCATTGGCTGTTCTGCGTTTCTTGATTTTACACTTTTTTCAGATGGCCCTTTTGACCGGGGGGAAGTGAGACTTCATTGTAGTGCAGATTTCCTTTGCAAGCTTGCTTGGTTGGCCAAAAAGGGCGTATGCGTTTTTTCCTGAATATATTCAGGAAAAAACACATACGCCCTTTTTGGCCAAGTGCATCATTGTGGACGTTCTGCCTCTTTTCCTATGCTTTCAATGCAATTCCAGTCTACCTCCTGAAATCGGTTTCCTGCAATTCTGCCCCGCTTTCAAGTCCTCTTGGCAGCCTTACTTCAGTATATTTTTGGACGATAGCTGTCATTTATAACTCTGCAGGTTTGTGAATTACAGTGCCCCTGAGCCCCTTTCTTCAACTCGCTTTCTTGTGACCTGGCCTCAACACCGCAGGATGGCTTCAGGCCCTAATCTTGTTCCGGCATGGCACGCTGAGCCTTTGGTTATTTCCTCTTCCTGGTGGGAAATGAGAGTTAAATTTGCCCGTCCAGACACCTCCAGCTAGTCTCTCATTGGTTCTCGCTATTCCTGTTCATCTTCCACAGAAATTGCAAACTGGGCCAAACAGGAGGTTAAAGGGACTGACTCTCCAAGTCGGGAGAGTGTTAGTAAAGCGTCTGGAATGTTGCACCCGAGTACCAGGGTACGAAAACTGAGACATATTTGAACACGTCTCCCGATCACATGGTTGATCATACTCTAGGTTCCACATGCATGTTTTAGCTGAAGGAAGAATACCTTAAACCTGGGTAGTTGAAACCCGTGGAATGGGTACCATGCAATATGACTTCAAAGGGTCTTCATTTGCTCACCGAACCTCTCCAATCCTATCACTGCTGCGTTTATGTCCCTGTACACATGCTTGATTCTCTTTCGGAGACATAGCAATCCATAAGTTTTAAGATACTTAAGAGTCAGGTACATTCTTAGGCGTTTAATATGCGGTGTTGAGTCCATTTCGTTGAGCAAGGAGTAGCTCTTGTCTATTCCATATTTGGCTTAAGGAACTTTATCTGTGCTCATTTCAATCTCTGGTTTTATGCAGCACCCCAACTCACCTTTACCCTTAAACAAGCATAAGTTGGTTTTCTAAATTTGAGACCCTGTTCTGTTCTGTAATTCAGTTCCTGTGTAGCCAAGTTTACATTCCGTGTATTACTGATATCTTATGATGTTTCTTTTTCTGTGTGACTTATTTCAGTTAGAATCATCGTACCTGAATCCACTCATTGTGCTGCTACGGGCCTGATGACATAGATTTCACTGCTGAGTGATACTGCATTGTACGTAAGTACCACAAGTTCTTTATCCATTTTTCACTTTCTGTGATATTGAACTTGTACGGTAAACGAGGTTCTTGTAAACAGAGGCGTCCCAAACTTTGGGGTGGCTGTGTCGTTTTGATTTTAATTTCCCTAAGCTATAGGGCCCTAAGTGGAAGTGCCCTAGGCTCTGTTGCTTTGTTTTTCAGATGTTTCAGGAAACACCATACACTTCTCCCGAGTGGCTGTTGGCAATTTACATCCCGCCCATCAGCATAACAAGGCTCCCAGTTCTCCATGGCCTGTCCTGCCTTTCTGGATTTTACACTTTTTTCAGATGGCCCTTTTGACTGGGTGGAAGTGAGACTTCATTGTAGTGCAGATTTCCTTTGCAAGTTTGCTTGGTTGGCCAAAAAGGGCGTATGCGTTTTTTCCTGAATATATTCAGGAAAAAACGCATACGTCCTTTTTGGCCAAGTGCATCATTGTGAACGTTCTGCCTCTTTTCCTATGCTTTCAATGCAATTCCAGTGTACCTCCTGAAATCGGTTTCCTGCAATTCTGCCCCGCTTTCAAGTCCTCTTGGCAGCCTTACTTCAGTATATTTTTGGACGATAATTGTCATTTATAACTCTGCAGGTTTGTGAATTACAGTGCCCCTGAGCTCCTTTCTTCAACTCGCTTTCTTGTGAGCTGGCCGCAACACCGCAGGATGGCTTCAGGCCCTAATCTGGTTCCGGCACGGCACGCCGAGCCTTTGGTTAATTCCTCTTCCTGGTGGGAAATGAGAGTTAAATTTGCCCGTCCAGAGACCTCCAGCTAGTCTCTCATTGGTTCTCGCTATTCCTGTTCATCTTCCGCAGAAATTGCAAACTGGGCCAAACAGGAGGTTAAAGGGACTGACTCTCCAAGTCGGGAGAGTGTTAGTAAAGCGTCTGGAATGTTGCACCCGTGTACCAGGGTACGAAAACTGAGACATATTTGAACAGGTCTCCCGATCACACGGTTGATCATACTCTGGGTTCCACATGCATGTTTTAGCTGAAGGAAGAATACCTTAAACGTAGGTAGTTGAAACCCGTGGAATGGGTACCATGCAATATGACTTCAAAGGGTCTTCATTTGCTCACCGAACCTCTCCAATCCTATCACTGCTGCGTTTATGCCCCTGTACACACGCTTGATTCTCTTTTGGAGACATAGCAATCCATAGGTTTTAAGATACTTACTAGTAAGGTACATTCTTAGGCGTTTAATATGGGGTGTTGAGTCCATTTCGTTGAGCAAGGAGTAGCTCTTTTCTATTCCATATTTGGCTTAAGGAACTTTATCTGTGCTCATTTCAATCTCTGGTTTTATGCAGCACCCCAACTCACCTTTCCCCTTAAGCAAGCATAAGTTGGTTTTCTAAATTTGAGACCCTGTTGTGTTTCGGAATTCAGTTCCTGTGTAGCCAAGTTTACATTCCGTGTATTACTGATATCTTATGATGTTTCTTTTTCTGTGTGACTTATTTCAGTTAGAATCATCATACCTGAATCCACTCATTGTGCTGCTACGGGCCTGATGACATAGATTTCATTGCTGAGTGATACTGCATTGTACGTAAGTACCACAAGGTCTTTATCCATTTTTCACTTTCTGTGATATTGAACTTGTACGGTAAACGAGGTTCTTGTAAACAGAGGCGTCCCAAACTTTGGGGTAGCTGTGTCTTTTTGATTTTAATTTCCCTAAGCTATAGGACCATAAGTGAAAGTGCCCTAGGCTCTGTTGCTTTGTTTCTTAGATGTTTCAGGAAACACCATACACTTCTCCCGAGTGTCTGTTGGCAATTGACATCCCGCCCATCAGCATAACAAGGCTCCCAGTTCTCCATGGCCTGTCCTGCCTTTCTGGATTTTACACCTTTTTCAGATGGCCCTTTTGACCGGGGGGAAGTGAGACTTCATTGTAGTGCAGATTTCCTTTGCAAGTTTGCTTGGTTGGCCAAAAAGGGCGTATGCGTTTTTTCCTGAATATATTCAGGAAAAAAGGCATACGCCCTTTTTGGCCAAGTGCATCATTGTGGACGTTCTGCCTCTTTTCCTATGCTTTCAATGCAATTCCAGTCTACCTCCTGAAATCGGTTTCCTGCAATTCTGCCCCGCTTTCAAGTCCTCTTGGCAGCCTTACTTCAGTATATTTTTGGACGATAGCTGTCATTTATAACTCTGCAGGTTTGTGAATTACAGTGCCCCTGAGCTCCTTTCTTCAACTTGCTTTCTTGTGAGCTGGCCGCAACACCGTAGGATGGCTTCAGGCCCTATTCTGGTTCCGGCACGGCACGCTGAGCCTTTGGTTATTTCCTCTTCCTGGTGGGAAATGAGAGTTAAATTTGCCCGTCCAGACACCTCCAGCTAGTCTCTCATTGGTTCTCGCTATTCCTGTTCATCTTCCGCAGAAATTGCAAACTGGGCCAAACAGGAGGTTAAAGGCGCTGACTCTCCAAGTGGGGAGAGTGTTAGTAAAGCGTCTGGAATGTTGCACCCGAGTACCAGGGGAGGAAAACTGAGACATATTTGAACACGTCTCCCGTTCACACGATTGATCATACTCTGGGTTCCACATGCATGTTTTAGCTGAAGGAAGAATACCTTAAACCTGGAGAGTTGAGACCCGTGGAATGGGTACCATGCAATATGACTTCAAAGGGTCTTCATTTGCTCACCGAACCTCTCCAATCCTATCACTGCTGCGTTTATGTCCCTGTACACATGCTTGATTCTCTTTCGGAGACATAGCAATCCATAGGTTTTAAGATACTTAAGAGTCAGGTACATTCTTAGGCGTTTAATATGTGGTGTTGAGTCCATTTCGTTGAGCAAGGAGTAGCTCTTGTCTATTCCATATTTGGCTTAAAGAACTTTATCTGTGCTCATTTCAATCTCTGGTTTTATGCAGCACCCCAACTCACCTTTACCCTTAAACAAGCATAAGTTGGTTTTCTAAATTTGAGACCCTGTTCTGTTCTGTAATTCAGTTCCTGTGTAGCCAAGTTTACATTCCGTGTATTACTGATATCTTATGATGTTTCTTTTTCTGTGTGACTTATTTCAGTTAGAATCATCGTACCTGAATCCACTCATTGTGCTGCTACGGGCCTGATGACTTAGATTTCACTGCTGAGTGATACTGCATTGTACGTAAGTACCACAAGTTCTTTATCCATTTTTCACTTTCTGTGATATTGAACTTGTACGGTAAACGAGGTTCTTGTAAACAGAGGCGTCCCAAACATTGGGGTGGCTGTATCTTTTTGATTTTAATTTCCCTAAGCTATAGGACCATAAGTGGAAGTGCCCTAGGCTCTGTTGCTTTGTTTTTTAGATGTTTCAGGAAACACCATACACTTCTCCCGAGTGTCTGTTGGCAATTGACATCCCGCCCATCAGCATAACAAGGCTCCCAGTTCTCCATGGCCTGTCCTGCCTTTCTGGATTTTACACTTTTTTCAGATGGCCCTTTTGACCGGGGGGAAGTGAGACTTCATTGTAGTGCAGATTTCCTTTGCAAGCTTGCTTGGTTGGCCAAAAAGGGCGTATGCGTTTTTTCCTGAATATATTCAGGAAAAAACGCATACGCCCTTTTTGGCCAAGTGCATCATTGTGGACGTTCTGCCTCTTTTCCTATGCTTTCAATGCAATTCCAGTCTACCTCTTGAAATCGGTTTCCTGCAATTCTGCCCCGCTTTCAAGTCCTCTTGGCAGCCTTACTTCAGTATATTTTTGGACGATAGCTGTCATTTATAACTCTGCAGGTTTGTGAATTACAGTGCCCCTGAGCTCCTTTCTTCAACTCGCTTTCTTGTGACCTGGCTGCAACACCGCAGGATGGCTTCAGGCCCTAATCTGGTTCCGGCATGGCACGCTGAGCCTTTGGTTATTTCCTCTTCCTGGTGGGAAATGAGAGTTAAATTTGCCCGTCCAGACACCTCCAGCTAGTCTCTCATTGGTTCTCGCTATTCCTGTTCATCTTCCGCAGAAATTGCAAACTGGGCCAAACAGGAGGTTAAAGGGACTGACTCTCCAAGTCGGGAGAGTGTTAGTAAAGCATCTGGAATGTTGCACCCGAGTACCAGGGTACGAAAACTGAGACATATTTGAACACGTCTCCCGATCACATGGTTGATCATACTCTAGGTTCCACATGCATGTTTTAGCTGAAGGAAGAATACCTTAAACCTGGGTAGTTGAAACCCGTGGAATGGGTACCATGCAATATGACTTCAAAGGGTCTTCATTTGCTCACCAAACCTCTCCAATCCTATCACTGCTGCGTTTATGTCCCTGTACACATGCTTGATTCTCTTTCGGAGACATAGCAATCCATAGGTTTTAAGATACTTAAGAGTCAGGTACATTCTTAGGCGTTTAATATGCGGTGTTGAGTCCATTTCGTTGAGCCAGGAGTAACTCTTGTCTATTCCATATTTGGCTTAAGGAACTTTATCTGTGCTCATTTCAATCTCTGGTTTTATGCAGCACCCCAACTCACCTTTACCCTTAAACAAGCATAAGTTGGTTTTGTAAATTTGAGACACTGTTCTGTTCTGTAATTCAGTTCCTGTGTAGCCAAGTTTACATTCCGTGTATTACTGATATCTTATGATGTTTCTTTTTCTGTGTGACTTATTTCAGTTAGAATCATCGTACCTGAATCCACTCATTGTGCTGCTACGGGCCTGATGACATAGATTTCACTGCTGAGTGATACTGCATTGTACGTAAGTACCACAATTTCTTTATCCATTTTTCACTTTCTGTGATATTGAACTTGTACGGTAAACGAGGTTCTTGTAAACAGAGGCGTCCCAAACATTGGGGTGGCTGTATCTTTTTGATTTTAATTTCCCTAAGCTATAGGACCATAAGTGGAAGTGCCCTAGGCTCTGTTGCTTTGTTTTTTAGATGTTTCAGGAAACACCATACACTTCTCCCGAGTGTCTGTTGGCAATTTACATCCCGCCCATCAGCATAACAAGGCTCCCAGTTCTCCATGGCCTGTCCTGCCTTTCTGGATTTTACACTTTTTTCAGATGGCCCTTTTGACCGGGGGGAAGTGAGACTTCATTGTAGTGCAGATTTCCTTTGCAAGCTTGCTTGGTTGGCCAAAAAGGGCGTATGCGTTTTTTCCTGAATATATTCAGGAAAAAACGCATACGCCCTTTTTGGCCAAGTGCATCATTGTGGACGTTCTGCCTCTTTTCCTATGCTTTCAATGCAATTCCAGTCTACCTCCTGAAATCAGTTTCCTGCAATTCTGCCCCGCTTTCAAGTCCTCTTGGCAGCCTTACTTCAGTATATTTTTGGACGATAGTTGTCATTTATAACTCTGCAGGTTTGTGAATTACAGTGCCCCTGAGCTCCTTTCTTCAACTCCTTTTCTTATGAGCTGGCCGCAACACCGCAGGATGGCTTCAGGCCCTAATCTGGTTCCGGCACGGCACGCTGAGCCTTTGGTTATTTCCTCTTCCTGGTGGGAAATGAGAGTTAAATTTGCCCGTCCAGACACCTCCAGCTAGTCTCTCATTGGTTCTCGCTATTCCTGTTCATCTTCCGCAGAAATTGCAAACTGGGTCAAACAGGAGGTTAAAGGGACTGACTCTCCAAGTCGGGAGAGTGTTAGTAAAGCGTCTGGAATGTTGCACCCGAGTACCAGGGTACGAAAACTGAGACATATTTGAACACGTCTCCCGATCACATGGTTGATCATACTCTAGGTTCCACATGCATGTTTTAGCTGAAGGAAGAATACCTTAAACGTGGGTAGTTGAAACCCGTGGAATGGGTACCATGCAATATGACTTCAAAGGGTCTTCATTTGCTCACCGAACCTCTCCAATCCTATCACTGCTGCGTTTATGTCCCTGTACACATGCTTGATTCTCTTTCAGAGACATAGCAATCCATAGGTTTTAAGATACTTACGAGTCAGGTACATTCTTAGGCGTTTAATATGCGGTGTTGAGCCATTTCGTTGAGCAAGGAGTAGCTCTTGTCTATTCCATATTTGGCTTAAGGAACTTTATCTGTGCTCATTTCAATCTCTGGTTTTATGCAGCACCCCAACTCACCTTTACCCTTAAACAAGCATAAGTTGGTTTTCTAAATTTGAGACCCTGTTCTGTTCTGTAATTCAGTTCCTGTGTAGCCAAGTTTACATTCCGTGTATTACTGATATCTTATGATGTTTCTTTTTCTGTGTGACTTATTTCAGTTAGAATCATCGTACCTGAATCCACTCATTGTGCTGCTACGGGCCTGATGACATAGATTTCACTGCTGAGTGATACTGCATTGTACGTAAGTACCACAAGTTCTTTATCCATTTTTCACTTTCTGTGATATTGAACTTGTACGGTAAACGAGGTTCTTGTAAACAGAGGCGTCCCAAACTTTGGGGTGGCTGTGTCGTTTTGATTTTAATTTCCCTAAGCTATAGGGCCATAAGTGGAAGTGCCCTAGGCTCTGTTGCTTTGTTTTTTAGATGTTTCAGGAAACACCATACACTTCTCCCGAGTGTCTGTTGGCAATTTACATCCCGCCCATCAGCATAACAAGGCTCCCAGTTCTCCATGGCCTGTTCTGCGTTTCTGGATTTTACACATTTTTCAGATGGCCCTTTTGACCGGGGGGAAGTGAGACTTCATTGTAGTGCAGATTTCCTTTGCAAGCTTGCTTGGTTG
Organism: Globicephala melas; assembly: GCF_963455315.2. NCBI lineage: Eukaryota > Metazoa > Chordata > Mammalia > Artiodactyla > Delphinidae > Globicephala > Globicephala melas. Next base: position 402,376 of record NW_027207369.1, on the reverse strand, counting down.
GCCAAAAAGGGCGTATGCGTTTTTTCCTGAATATATTCAGGAAAAAATGCATACGCCCTTTTTGGCCAAGTGCATCATTGTGGACGTTCTGCCTCTTTTCCTATGCTTTCAATGCAATTCCAGTGTACCTCCTGAAATCGGTTTCCTGCAATTCTGCCCCGCTTTCAAGTCCTCTTGGCAGCCTTACTTCAGTATATTTTTGGACGATAGTTGTCATTTATAACTCTGCAGGTTTCTGAATTACAGTGCCCCTGAGCTCCTTTCTTCAACTCGTTTTCTTGTGAGCTGGCCGCAACACCGTAGGATGGCTTCAGGCCCTAATCTGGTTCCGGCACGGCACGCTGAGCCTTTGGTTATTTCCTCTTCCTGGTGGGAAATGAGAGTTAAATTTGCCCGTCCAGACACCTCCAGCTAGTCTCTCATTGGTTCTCGCTATTCCTGTTCATCTTCCGCAGAAATTGCAAACTGGGCCAAACAGGAGGTTAAAGGGACTGACTCTCCAAGTCGGGAGAGTGTTAGTAAAGCGTCTGGAATGTTGCACCCGAGTACCAGGGTACGAAAACTGAGACATATTTGAACACGTCTCCCGATCACATGGTTGATCATACTCTAGGTTCCACATGCATGTTTTAGCTGAAGGAGGAATACCTTAAACCTGGGTAGTTGAAACCCGTGGAATGGGTACCATGCAATATGACTTCAAAGGGTCTTCATTTGCTCACCGAACCTCTCCAATCCTATCACTGCTTTGTTTATGTCCCTGTACACATGCTTGATTCTCTTTCGGAGACATAGCAATCCATAGGTTTTAAGATACTTAAGAGTCAGGTACATTCTTAGGCGTTTAATATGCGGTGTTGAGTCCATTTTGTTGAGCCAGGAGTAACTCTTGTCTATTCCATATTTGGCTTAAGGAACTTTATCTGTGCTCATTTCAATCTCTGGTTTTATGCAGCACCCCAACTCACCTTTACCCTTAAACAAGCATAAGTTGGTTTTCTAAATTTGAGACACTGTTCTGTTCTGTAATTCAGTTCCTGTGTAGCCAAGTTTACATTCCGTGTATTACTGATATCTTATGATGTTTCTTTTTCTGTGTGACTTATTTCAGTTAGAATCATCGTACCTGAATCCACTCATTGTGCTGCTACGGGCCTGATGACATAGATTTCACTGCTGAGTGATACTGCATTGTACGTAAGTACCACAAGTTCTTTATCCATTTTTCACTTTCTGTGATATTGAACTTGTACGGTAAACGAGGTTCTTGTAAACAGAGGCGTCCCAAACATTGGGGTGGCTGTATCTTTTTGATTTTAATTTCCCTAAGCTATAGGACCATAAGTGGAAGTGCCCTAGGCTCTGTTGCTTTGTTTTTTAGATGTTTCAGGAAACACCATACACTTCTCCCGAGTGTCTGTTGGCAATTTACATCCCGCCCATCAGCATAACAAGGCTCCCAGTTCTCCATGGCCTGTCCTGCCTTTCTGGATTTTACACGTTTTTCAGATGGCCCTTTTGACCGGGGGGAAGTGAGACTTCATTGTAGTGCAGATTTCCTTTGCAAGCTTGCTTGGTTGGCCAAAAAGGGCGTATGCGTTTTTTCCTGAATATATTCAGGAAAAAACGCATACGCCCTTTTTGGCCAAGTGCATCATTGTGGACGTTCTGCCTCTTTTCCTATGCTTTCAATGCAATTCCAGTCTACCTCCTGAAATCAGTTTCCTGCAATTCTGCCCCGCTTTCAAGTCCTCTTGGCAGCCTTACTTCAGTATATTTTTGGACGATAGTTGTCATTTATAACTCTGCAGGTTTGTGAATTACAGTGCCCCTGAGCTCCTTTCTTCAACTCCTTTTCTTATGAGCTGGCCGCAACACCGCAGGATGGCTTCAGGCCCTAATCTGGTTCCGGCACGGCACGCTGAGCCTTTGGTTATTTCCTCTTCCTGGTGGGAAATGAGAGTTAAATTTGCCCGTCCAGACACCTCCAGCTAGTCTCTCATTGGTTCTCGCTATTCCTGTTCATCTTCTGCAGAAATTGCAAACTGGGCCAAACAGGAGGTTAAAGGGACTGACTCTCCAAGTCGGGAGAGTGTTAGTAAAGCGTCTGGAATGTTGCACCCGAGTACCAGGGTACGAAAACTGAGACATATTTGAACACGTCTCCCGATCACATGGTTGATCATACTCTAGGTTCCACATGCATGTTTTAGCTGAAGGAAGAATACCTTAAACCTGGGTAGTTGAAACCCGTGGAATGGGTACCATGCAATATGACTTCAAAGGGTCTTCATTTGCTCACCGAACCTCTCCAATCCTATCACTGCTTTGTTTATGTCCCTGTACACATGCTTGATTCTCTTTCGGAGACATAGCAATCCATAGGTTTTAAGATACTTAAGAGTCAGGTACATTCTTAGGCGTTTAATATGCGGTGTTGAGTCCATTTTGTTGAGCCAGGAGTAACTCTTGTCTATTCCATATTTGGCTTAAGGAACTTTATCTGTGCTCATTTCAATCTCTGGTTTTATGCAGCACCCCAACTCACCTTTACCCTTAAACAAGCATAAGTTGGTTTTCTAAATTTGAGACACTGTTCTGTTCTGTAATTCAGTTCCTGTGTAGCCAAGTTTACATTCCGTGTATTACTGATATCTTATGATGTTTCTTTTTCTGTGTGACTTATTTCAGTTAGAATCATCGTACCTGAATCCACTCATTGTGCTGCTACGGGCCTGATGACATAGATTTCACTGCTGAGTGATACTGCATTGTACGTAAGTACCACAAGTTCTTTATCCATTTTTCACTTTCTGTGATATTGAACTTGTACGGTAAACGAGGTTCTTGTAAACAGAGGCGTCCCAAACATTGGGGTGGCTGTATCTTTTTGATTTTAATTTCCCTAAGCTATAGGACCATAAGTGGAAGTGCCCTAGGCTCTGTTGCTTTGTTTTTTAGATGTTTCAGGAAACACCATACACTTCTCCCGAGTGTCTGTTGGCAATTTACATCCCGCCCATCAGCATAACAAGGCTCCCAGTTCTCCATGGCCTGTCCTGCCTTTCTGGATTTTACACGTTTTTCAGATGGCCCTTTTGACCGGGGGGAAGTGAGACTTCATTGTAGTGCAGATTTCCTTTGCAAGCTTGCTTGGTTGGCCAAAAAGGGCGTATGCGTTTTTTCCTGAATATATTCAGGAAAAAACGCATACGCCCTTTTTGGCCAAGTGCATCATTGTGGACGTTCTGCCTCTTTTCCTATGCTTTCAATGCAATTCCAGTCTACCTCCTGAAATCAGTTTCCTGCAATTCTGCCCCGCTTTCAAGTCCTCTTGGCAGCCTTACTTCAGTATATTTTTGGACGATAGTTGTCATTTATAACTCTGCAGGTTTGTGAATTACAGTGCCCCTGAGCTCCTTTCTTCAACTCCTTTTCTTATGAGATGGCCGCAACACCGCAGGATGGCTTCAGGCCCTAATCTGGTTCCGGCACGGCACGCTGAGCCTTTGGTTATTTCCTCTTCCTGGTGGGAAATGAGAGTTAAATTTGCCCGTCCAGACACCTCCAGCTAGTCTCTCATTGGTTCTCGCTATTCCTGTTCATCTTCCGCAGAAATTGCAAACTGGGCCAAACAGGAGGTTAAAGGGACTGACTCTCCAAGTCGGGAGAGTGTTAGTAAAGCGTCTGGAATGTTGCACCCGAGTACCAGGGTACGAAAACTGAGACATATTTGAACACGTCTCCCGATCACATGGTTGATCATACTCTAGGTTCCACATGCATGTTTTAGCTGAAGGAAGAATACCTTAAACCTGGGTAGTTGAAACCCGTGGAATGGGTACCATGCAATATGACTTCAAAGGGTCTTCATTTGCTCACCGAACCTCTCCAATCCTATCACTGCTGCGTTTATGTCCCTGTACACATGCTTGATTCTCTTTCGGAGACATAGCAATCCATAGGTTTTAAGATACTTACGAGTCAGGTACATTCTTAGGCGTTTAATATGCGGTGTTGAGCCATTTCGTTGAGCAAGGAGTAGCTCTTGTCTATTCCATATTTGGCTTAAGGAACTTTATCTGTGCTCATTTCAATCTCTGGTTTTATGCAGCACCCCAACTCACCTTTCCCCTTAAACAAGCATAAGTTGGTTTTCTAAATTTGAGACCCTGTTCTGTTCTGTAATTCAGTTCCTGTGTAGCCAAGTTTACATTCCGTGTATTACTGATATCTTATGATGTTTCTTTTTCTGTGTGACTTATTTCAGTTAGAATCATCGTACCTGAATCCACTCATTGTGCTGCTACGGGCCTGATGACATAGATTTCACTGCTGAGTGATACTGCATTGTACGTAAGTACCACAAGTTCTTTATCCATTTTTCACTTTCTGTGATATTGAACTTGTACGGTAAACGAGGTTCTTGTAAACAGAGGCGTCCCAAACATTGGGGTGGCTGTATCTTTTTGATTTTAATTTCCCTAAGCTATAGGACCATAAGTGGAAGTGCCCTAGGCTCTGTTGCTTTGTTTTTTAGATGTTTCAGGAAACACCATACACTTCTCCCGAGTGTCTGTTGGCAATTTACATCCCGCCCATCAGCATAACAAGGCTCCCAGTTCTCCATGGCCTGTCCTGCCTTTCTGGATTTTACACTTTTTTCAGATGGCCCTTTTGACCGGGGGGAAGTGAGACTTCATTGTAGTGCAGATTTCCTTTGCAAGCTTGCTTGGTTGGCCAAAAAGGGCGTATGCGTTTTTTCCTGAATATATTCAGGAAAAAACGCATACGCCCTTTTTGGCCAAGTGCATCATTGTGGACGTTCTGCCTCTTTTCCTATGCTTTCAATGCAATTCCAGTCTACCTCCTGAAATCAGTTTCCTGCAATTCTGCCCCGCTTTCAAGTCCTCTTGGCAGCCTTACTTCAGTATATTTTTGGACGATAGTTGTCATTTATAACTCTGCAGGTTTGTGAATTACAGTGCCCCTGAGCTCCTTTCTTCAACTCCTTTTCTTGTGAGCTGGCCGCAACACCGCAGGATGGCTTCAGGCCCTAATCTGGTTCCGGCACGGCACGCTGAGCCTTTGGTTATTTCCTCTTCCTGGTGGGAAATGAGAGTTAAATTTGCCCGTCCAGACACCTCCAGCTAGTCTCTCATTGGTTCTCGCTATTCCTGTTCATCTTCCGCAGAAATTGCAAACTGGGCCAAACAGGAGGTTAAAGGGACTGACTCTCCAAGTCGGGAGAGTGTTAGTAAAGCGTCTGGAATGTTGCACCCGAGTACCAGGGTACGAAAACTGAGACATATTTGAACACGTCTCCCGATCACATGGTTGATCATACTCTAGGTTCCACATGCATGTTTTAGCTGAAGGAAGAATACCTTAAACCTGGGTAGTTGAAACCCGTGGAATGGGTACCATGCAATATGACTTCAAAGGGTCTTCATTTGCTCACCGAACCTCTCCAATCCTATCACTGCTGCGTTTATGTCCCTGTACACATGCTTGATTCTCTTTCGGAGACATAGCAATCCATAGGTTTTAAGATACTTACGAGTCAGGTACATTCTTAGGCGTTTAATATGCGGTGTTGAGCCATTTCGTTGAGCAAGGAGTAGCTCTTGTCTATTCCATATTTGGCTTAAGGAACTTTATCTGTGCTCATTTCAATCTCTGGTTTTATGCAGCACCCCAACTCACCTTTACCCTTAAACAAGCATAAGTTGGTTTTCTAAATTTGAGACCCTGTTCTGTTCTGTAATTCAGTTCCTGTGTAGCCAAGTTTACATTCCGTGTATTACTGATATCTTATGATGTTTCTTTTTCTGTGTGACTTATTTCAGTTAGAATCATCGTACCTGAATCCACTCATTGTGCTGCTACGGGCCTGATGACATAGATTTCACTGCTGAGTGATACTGCATTGTACGTAAGTACCACAAGTTCTTTATCCATTTTTCACTTTCTGTGATATTGAACTTGTACGGTAAACGAGGTTCTTGTAAACAGAGGCGTCCCAAACATTGGGGTGGCTGTATCTTTTTGATTTTAATTTCCCTAAGCTATAGGACCATAAGTGGAAGTGCCCTAGGCTCTGTTGCTTTGTTTTTTAGATGTTTCAGGAAACACCATACACTTCTCCCGAGTGTCTGTTGGCAATTTACATCCCGCCCATCAGCATAACAAGGCTCCCAGTTCTCCATGGCCTGTCTTGCCTTTCTGGATTTTACACTTTTTTCAGATGGCCCTTTTGACCGGGGGGAAGTGAGACTTCATTGTAGTGCAGATTTCCTTTGCAAGCTTGCTTGGTTGGCCAAAAAGGGCGTATGCGTTTTTTCCTGAATATATTCAGAAAAAAACGCATACGCCCTTTTTGGCCAACTGCATCATTGTGGACGTTCTGCCTCTTTTCCTATGCTTTCAATGCAATTCCAGTCTACCTCCTGAAATCGGTTTCCTGCAATTCTGCCCCGCTTTCAAGTCCTCTTGGCAGCCTTACTTCAGTATATTTTTGGACGATAGTTGTCATTTATAACTCTGCAGGTTTGTGAATTACAGTGCCCCTGAGCTCCTTTCTTCAACTCGCTTTCTTGTGAGCTGGCCGCAACACCACAGGATGGCTTCAGGCCCTAATCTGGTTCCGGCACTGCACGCTGAGCCTTTGGTTATTTCCTCTTCCTGGTGGGAAATGAGAGTTAAATTTGCCCGTCCAGACACCTCCAGCTAGTCTCTCATTGGTTCTCGCTATTCCTGTTCATCTTCCGCAGAAATTGCAAACTGGGCCAAACAGGAGGTTAAAGGGACTGACTCTCCAAGTCGGGAGAGTGTTAGTAAAGCGTCTGGAATGTTGCACCCGAGTACCAGGGTACGAAAACTGAGACATATTTGAACACGTCTCCCGATCACATGGTTGATCATACTCTAGGTTCCACATGCATGTTTTAGCTGAAGGAAGAATACCTTAAACCTGGGTAGTTGAAACCCGTGGAATGGGTACCATGCAATATGACTTCAAAGGGTCTTCATTTGCTCACCGAACCTCTCCAATCCTATCACTGCTGCGTTTATGTCCCTGTACACACGCTTGATTCTCTTTCGGAGACATAGCAATCCATAGGTTTTAAGATACTTAAGAGTCAGGTACATTCTTAGGCGTTTAATATGCGGTGTTGAGTCCATTTCGTTGAGCAAGGAGTAGCTCTTGTCTATTCCATATTTGGCTTAAGGAACTTTATCTGTGCTCATTTCAATCTCTGGTTTTATGCAGCACCCCAACTCACCTTTACCCTTAAACAAGCATAAGTTGGTTTTCTAAATTTGAGACCCTGTTCTGTTCTGTAATTCAGTTCCTGTAGAGCCAACTTTACATTCCGTGTATTACTGATATCTTATGATGTTTCTTTTTCTGTGTGACTTATTTCAGTTAGAATCATCGTACCTGAATCCACTCATTGTGCTGCTACGGGCCTGATGACATAGATTTCACTGCTGAGTGATACTGCATTGTACGTAAGTACCACAAGTTCTTTATCCATTTTTCACTTTCTGTGATATTGAACTTGTACGGTAAACGAGGTTCTTGTAAACAGAGGCGTCCCAAACTTTGGGGTGGCTGTGTCGTTTTGATTTTAATTTCCCTAAGCTATAGGGCCATAAGTGGAAGTGCCCTAGGCTCTGTTGCTTTGTTTTTTAGATGTTTCAGGAAACACCATACACTTCTCCCGAGTGTCTGTTGGCAATTTACATCCCGCCCATCAGCATAACAAGGCTCCCAGTTCTCCATGGCCTGTTCTGCGTTTCTGGATTTTACACTTTTTTCAGATGGCCCTTTTGACCGGGGGGAAGTGAGACTTCATTGTAGTGCAGATTTCCTTTGCAAGCTTGCTTGGTTGGCCAAAAAGGGCGTATGCGTTTTTTCCTGAATATATTCAGGAAAAAACGCATACGCCCTTTTTGGCCAAGTGCATCATTGTGGACGTTCTGCCTCTTTTCCTATGCTTTCAATGCAATTCCAGTCTACCTTCTGAAATCGGTTTCCTGCAATTCTGCCCCGCTTTCAAGTCCTCTTGGCAGCCTTACTTCAGTATATTTTTGGACGATAGTTGTCATTTATAACTCTGCAGGTTTCTGAATTACAGTGCCCCTGAGCTCCTTTCTTCAACTCCTTTTCTTGTGAGCTGGCCGCAACACCGCAGGATGGCTTCAGGCCCTAATCTGGTTCCGGCACGGCACGCTGAGCCTTTGGTTATTTCCTCTTCCTGGTGGGAAATGAGAGTTAAATTTGCCCGTCCAGACACCTCCAGCTAGTCTCTCATTGGTTCTCGCTATTCCTGTTCATCTTCCGCAGAAATTGCAAACTGGGCCAAACAGGAGGTTAAAGGGACTGACTCTCCAAGTCGGGAGAGTGTTAGTAAAGCGTCTGGAATGTTGCACCCGAGTACCAGGGTACGAAAACTGAGACATATTTGAACACGTCTCCCGATCACATGGTTGATCATACTCTAGGTTCCACATGCATGTTTTAGCTGAAGGAAGAATACCTTAAACCTGGGTAGTTGAAACCCGTGGAATGGGTACCATGCAATATGACTTCAAAGGGTCTTCATTTGCTCACCGAACCTCTCCAATCCTATCACTGCTGCGTTTATGTCCCTGTACACATGCTTGATTCTCTTTCGGAGACATAGCAATCCATAGGTTTTAAGATACTTACGAGTCAGGTACATTCTTAGGCGTTTAATATGCGGTGTTGAGCCATTTCGTTGAGTAAGGAGTAGCTCTTGTCTATTCCATATTTGGCTTAAGGAACTTTATCTGTGCTCATTTCAATCTCTGGTTTTATGCAGCACCCCAACTCACCTTTACCCTTAAACAAGCATAAGTTGGTTTTCTAAATTTGAGACCCTGTTCTGTTCTGTAATTCAGTTCCTGTGTAGCCAAGTTTACATTCCGTGTATTACTGATATCTTATGATGTTTCTTTTTCTGTGTGACTTATTTCAGTTAGAATCATCGTACCTGAATCCACTCATTGTGCTGCTACGGGCCTGATGACATAGATTTCACTGCTGAGTGATACTGCATTGTACGTAAGTACCACAAGTTCTTTATCCATTTTTCACTTTCTGTGATATTGAACTTGTACGGTAAACGAGGTTCTTGTAAACAGAGGCGTCCCAAACATTGGGGTGGCTGTATCTTTTTGATTTTAATTTCCCTAAGCTATAGGACCATAAGTGGAAGTGCCCTAGGCTCTGTTGCTTTGTTTTTTAGATGTTTCAGGAAACACCATACACTTCTCCCGAGTGTCTGTTGGCAATTTACATCCCGCCCATCAGCATAACAAGGCTCCCAGTTCTCCATGGCCTGTCTTGCCTTTCTGGATTTTACACTTTTTTCAGATGGCCCTTTTGACCGGGGGGAAGTGAGACTTCATTGTAGTGCAGATTTCCTTTGCAAGCTTGCTTGGTTGGCCAAAAAGGGCGTATGCGTTTTTTCCTGAATATATTCAGAAAAAAACGCATACGCCCTTTTTGGCCAAGTGCATCATTGTGGACGTTCTGCCTCTTTTCCTATGCTTTCAATGCAATTCCAGTCTACCTCCTGAAATCGGTTTCCTGCAATTCTGCCCCGCTTTCAAGTCCTCTTGGCAGCCTTACTTCAGTATATTTTTGGACGATAGTTGTCATTTATAACTCTGCAGGTTTGTGAATTACAGTGCCCCTGAGCTCCTTTCTTCAACTCGTTTTCTTGTGAGCTGGCCGCAACACCGCAGGATGGCTTCAGGCCCTAATCTGGTTCCGGCACGGCACGCTGAGCCTTTGGTTATTTCCTCTTCCTGGTGGGAAATGAGAGTTAAATTTGCCCGTCCAGACACCTCCAGCTAGTCTCTCATTGGTTCTCGCTATTCCTGTTCATCTTCCGCAGAAATTGCAAACTGGGCCAAACAGGAGGTTAAAGGGACTGACTCTCCAAGTCGGGAGAGTGTTAGTAAAGCGTCTGGAATGTTGCACCCGAGTACCAGGGTACGAAAACTGAGACATATTTGAACACGTCTCCCGATCACATGGTTGATCATACTCTAGGTTCCACATGCATGTTTTAGCTGAAGGAAGAATACCTTAAACCTGGGTAGTTGAAACCCGTGGAATGGGTACCATGCAATATGACTTCAAAGGGTCTTCATTTGCTCACCGAACCTCTCCAATCCTATCACTGCTGCGTTTATGTCCCTGTACACACGCTTGATTCTCTTTCGGAGACATAGCAATCCATAGGTTTTAAGATACTTAAGAGTCAGGTACATTCTTAGGCGTTTAATATGCGGTGTTGAGTCCATTTCGTTGAGCAAGGAGTAGCTCTTGTCTATTCCATATTTGGCTTAAGGAACTTTATCTGTGCTCATTTCAATCTCTGGTTTTATGCAGCACCCCAACTCACCTTTACCCTTAAACAAGCATAAGTTGGTTTTCTAAATTTGAGACCCTGTTCTGTTCTGTAATTCAGTTCCTGTAGAGCCAACTTTACATTCCGTGTATTACTGATATCTTATGATGTTTCTTTTTCTGTGTGACTTATTTCAGTTAGAATCATCGTACCTGAATCCACTCATTGTGCTGCTACGGGCCTGATGACATAGATTTCACTGCTGAGTGATACTGCATTGTACGTAAGTACCACAAGTTCTTTATCCATTTTTCACTTTCTGTGATATTGAACTTGTACGGTAAACGAGGTTTTTGTAAACAGAGGCGTCCCAATCATTGGGGTGGCTGTATCTTTTTGATTTTAATTTCTCTAAGCTATAGGACCATAAGTGGAAGTGCCCTAGGCTCTGTTGCTTTGTTTTTTTAGACGTTTCAGGAAACACCATACACTTCTCCCGAGTGTCTGTTGGCAATTTACATCCCGCCCATCAGCATAACAAGGCTCCCAGTTCTCCGTGGCCTGTCCTGCCTTTCTGGATTTTACACTTTTTTCAGATGGCCCTTTTGACCGGGGGGAAGTGAGACTTCATTGTAGTGCAGATTTCCTTTGCAAGCTTGCTTGGTTGGCCAAAAAGGGCGTATGCGTTTTTTCCTGAATATATTCAGGAAAAAACGCATACGCCCTTTTTGGCCAAGTGCATCATTGTGGACGTTCTGCCTCTTTTCCTATGCTTTCAATGCAATTCCAGTCTACCTCCTGAAATCGGTTTCCTGCAATTCTGCCCCGCTTTCAAGTCCTCTTGGCAGCCTTACTTCAGTATATTTTTGGACGATAGTTGTCATTTATAACTCTGCTGGTTTGTGAATTACAGTGCCCCTGAGCTCCTTTCTTCAACTCGTTTTCTTGTGAGCTGGCCGCAACACCGCAGGATGGCTTCAGGCCCTAATCTGGTTCCGGCACGGCACGCTGAGCCTTTGGTTATTTCCTCTTCCTGGTGGGAAATGAGAGTTAAATTTGCCCGTCCAGACACCTCCAGCTAGTCTCTCATTGGTTCTCGCTATTCCTGTTCATCTTCCGCAGAAATTGCAAACTGGGCCAAACAGGAGGTTAAAGGGACTGACTCTCCAAGTCGGGAGAGTGTTAGTAAAGCGTCTGGAATGTTGCACCCGAGTACCAGGGTACGAAAACTGAGACATATTTGAACACGTCTCCCGATCACATGGTTGGTCATACTCTAGGTTCCACATGCATGTTTTAGCTGAAGGAAGAATACCTTAAACCTGGGTAGTTGAAACCCGTGGAATGGGTACCATGCAATATGACTTCAAAGGGTCTTCATTTGCTCACCGAACCTCTCCAATCCTATCACTGCTGCGTTTATGTCCCTGTACACACGCTTGATTCTCTTTCGGAGACATAGCAATCCATAGGTTTTAAGATACTTAAGAGTCAGGTACATTCTTAGGCGTTTAATATGCGGTGTTGAGTCCATTTTGTTGAGCAAGGAGTAGCTCTTGTCTATTCCATATTTGGCTTAAGGAACTTTATCTGTGCTCATTTCAATCTCTGGTTTTATGCAGCACCCCAACTCACCTTTACCCTTAAACAAGCATAAGTTGGTTTTCTAAATTTGAGACCCTGTTCTGTTCTGTAATTCAGTTCCTGTAGAGCCAACTTTACATTCCGTGTATTACTGATATCTTATGATGTTTCTTTTTCTGTTTGACTTATTTCAGTTAGAATCATCGTACCTGAATCCACTCATTGTGCTGCTACGGGCCTGATGACATAGATTTCACTGCTGAGTGATACTGCATTGTACGTAAGTACCACAAGTTCTTTATCCATTTTTCACTTTCTGTGATATTGAACTTGTACGGTAAACGAGGTTCTTGTAAACAGAGGCGTCCCAAACATTGGAGTGGCTGTATCTTTTTGATTTTAATTTCCCTAAGCTATAGGACCATAAGTGGAAGTGCCCTAGGCTCTGTTGCTTTGTTTTTTAGACGTTTCAGGAAACACCATACACTTCTCCCGAGTGTCTGTTGGCAATTTACATCCCGCCCATCAGCATAACAAGGCTCCCAGTTCTCCATGGCCTGTCCTGCCTTTCTGGATTTTACACTTTTTTCAGATGGCCCTTTTGACCGGGGGGAAGTGAGACTTCATTGTAGTGCAGATTTCCTTTGCAAGCTTGCTTGGTTGGCCAAAAAGGGCGTATGCTTTTTTTCCTGAATATATTCAGGAAAAAACGCATACGCCCTTTTTGGCCAAGTGCATCATTGTGGACGTTCTGCCTCTTTTCCTATGCTTTCAATGCAATTCCAGTCTACCTCCTGAAATCGGTTTCCTGCAATTCTGCCCCGATTTCAAGTCCTCTTGGCACCCTTACTTCAGTATATTTTTGGACGATAGTTGTCATTTATAACTCTGCAGGTTTGTGAATTACAGTGCCCCTGAGCTCCTTTCTTCAACTCGTTTTCTTGTGAGCTGGCCGCACACCGCAGGATGGCTTCAGGCCCTAATCTGGTTCCGGCACGGCACGCTGAGCCTTTGGTTATTTCCTCTTCCTGGTGGGAAATGAGAGTTAAATTTGCCCGTCCAGACACCTCCAGCTAGTCTCTCATTGGTTCTCGCTATTCCTGTTCATCTTCCGCAGAAATTGCAAACTGGGCCAAACAGGAGGTTAAAGGCACTGACTCTCCAAGTCGGGAGAGTTTTAGTAAAGCGTCTGGAATGTTGCACCCGAGTACCAGGGTACGAAAACTGAGACATATTTGAACACGTCTCCCGATCACATGGTTGATCATACTCTAGGTTCCACATGCATGTTTTAGCTGAAGGAAGAATACCTTAAACCTGGGTAGTTGAAACCCGTGGAATGTGTACCATGCAATATGACTTCAAAGGGTCTTCATTTGCTCACCGAACCTCTCCAATCCTATCACTGCTGCGTTTATGTCCCTGTACACATGCTTGATTCTCTTTCGGAGACATAGCAATCCATAGGTTTTAAGATACTTAAGAGTCAGGTACATTCTTAGGCGTTTAATATGCGGTGTTGAGTCCATTTCGTTGAGCAAGGAGTAGCTCTTGTCTATTCCATATTTGGCTTAAGGAACTTTATCTGTGCTCATTTCAATCTCTGGTTTTATGCAGCACCCCAACTCACCTTTACCCTTAAACAAGCATAAGTTGGTTTTCTAAATTTGAGACCCTGTTCTGTTCTGTAATTCAGTTCCTGTGTAGCCAAGTTTACATTCCGTGTATTACTGATATCTTATGATGTTTCTTTTTCTGTGTGACTTATTTCAGTTAGAATCATCGTACCTGAATCCACTCATTGTGCTGCTACGGGCCTGATGACATAGATTTCACTGCTGAGTGATACTGCATTGTACGTAAGTACCACAAGTTCTTTATCCATTTTTCACTTTCTGTGATATTGAACTTGTACGGTAAACGAGGTTCTTGTAAACAGAGGCGTCCCAAACATTGGGGTGGCTGTATCTTTTTGATTTTAATTTCCCTAAGCTATAGGACCATAAGTGGAAGTGCCCTAGGCTCTGTTGCTTTGTTTTTTAGACGTTTCAGGAAACACCATACACTTCTCCCGAGTGTCTGTTGGCAATTTACCTCCCGCCCATCAGCATAACAAGGCTCCCAGTTCTCCATGGCCTGTCCTGCCTTTCTGGATTTTACACTTTTTTCCGATGGCCCTTTTGACCGGGGGGAAGTGAGACTTCATTGTAGTGCAGATTTCCTTTGCAAGCTTGCTTGGTTGGCCAAAAAGGGCGTATGCGTTTTTTCCTGAATATATTCAGGAAAAAACGCATACGCCCTTTTTGGCCAAGTGCATCATTGTGGACGTTCTGCCTCTTTTCCTATGCTTTCAATGCAATTCCAGTCTACCTCCTGAAATCGGTTTCCTGCAATTCTGCCCCGCTTTCAAGTCCTCTTGGCAGCCTTACTTCAGTATATTTTTGGATGATAGTTGTCATTTGTAACTCTGCAGGTTTGTGAATTACAGTGCCCCTGAGCTCCTTTCTTCAACTCGTTTTCTTGTGAGCTGGCTGCAACACCGCAGGATGGCTTCAGGCCCTAATCTGGTTCCGGCACGGCACGCTGAGCCTTTGGTTATTTCCTCTTCCTGGTGGGAAATGAGAGTTAAATTTGCCCGTCCAGACACCTCCAGCTAGTCTCTCATTGGTTCTCGCTATTCCTGTTCATCTTCCGCAGAAATTGCAAACTGGGCCAAACAGGAGGTTAAAGGGACTGACTCTCCAAGTCGGGAGAGTGTTAGTAAAGCGTCTGGAATGTTGCACCCGAGTACCAGGGTACGAAAACTGAGACATATTTGAACACGTCTCCCGATCACATGGTTGATCATACTCTAGGTTCCACATGCATGTTTTAGCTGAAGGAAGAATACCTTAAACCTGGGTAGTTGAAACCCGTGGAATGGGTACCATGCAATATGACTTCAAAGGGTCTTCATTTGCTCACCGAACCTCTCCAATCCTGTCACTGCTGCGTTTATGTCCCTGTACACATGCTTGATTCTCTTTCGGAGACATAGCAATCCATAGGTTTTAAGATACTTAAGAGTCAGGTACATTCTTAGGCGTTTAATATGCGGTGTTGAGTCCATTTCGTTGAGCAAGGAGTAGCTCTTGTCTATTCCATATTTGGCTTAAGGAACTTTATCTGTGCTCATTTCAATCTCTGGTTTTATGCAGCACCCCAACTCACCTTTACCCTTAAACAAGCATAAGTTGGTTTTCTAAATTTGAGACACTGTTCTGTTCTGTAATTCAGTTCCTGTGTAGCCAAGTTTACATTCCGTGTATTACTGATATCTTATGATGTTTCTTTTTCTGTGTGACTTATTTCAGTTAGAATCATCGTACCTGAATCCACTCATTGTGCTGCTACGGGCCTGATGACATAGATTTCACTGCTGAGTGATACTGCATTGTACGTAAGTACCACAAGTTCTTTATCCATTTTTCACTTTCTGTGATATTGAACTTGTACGGTAAACGAGGTTCTTGTAAACAGAGGCGTCCCAAACATTGGGGTGGCTGTATCTTTTTGATTTTAATTTCCCTAAGCTATAGGACCATAAGTGGAAGTGCCCTAGGCTCTGTTGCTTTGTTTTTTAGACGTTTCAGGAAACACCATACACTTCTCCCGAGTGTCTGTTGGCAATTTACATCCCGCCCATCAGCATAACAAGGCTCCCAGTTCTCCATGGCCTGTCCTGCCTTTCTGGATTTTACACTTTTTTCAGATGGCCCTTTTGACCGGGGGGAAGTGAGACTTCATTGTAGTGCAGATTTCCTTTGCAAGCTTGCTTGGTTGGCCAAAAAGGGCGTATGCGTTTTTTCCTGAATATATTCAGGAAAAAACGCATACGCCCTTTTTGGCCAAGTGCATCATTGTGGACGTTCTGCCTCTTTTCCTATGCTTTCAATGCAATTCCAGTCTACCTCCTGAAATCGGTTTCCTGCAATTCTGCCCCGCTTTCAAGTCCTCTTGGCAGCCTTACTTCAGTATATTTTTGGATGATAGTTGTCATTTATAACTCTGCAGGTTTGTGAATTACAGTGCCCCTGAGCTCCTTTCTTCAACTCGTTTTCTTGTGAGCTGGCTGCAACACCGCAGGATGGCTTCAGGCCCTAATCTGGTTCCGGCACGGCACGCTGAGCCTTTGGTTATTTCCTCTTCCTGGTGGGAAATGAGAGTTAAATTTGCCCGTCCAGACACCTCCAGCTAGTCTCTCATTGGTTCTCGCTATTCCTGTTCATCTTCCGCAGAAATTGCAAACTGGGCCAAACAGGAGGTTAAAGGGACTGACTCTCCAAGTCGGGAGAGTGTTAGTAAAGCGTCTGGAATGTTGCACCTGAGTACCAGGGTACGAAAACTGAGACATATTTGAACACGTCTCCCGATCACATGGTTGATCATACTCTAGGTTCCACATGCATGTTTTAGCTGAAGGAAGAATACCTTAAACCTGGGTAGTTGAAACCCGTGGAATGGGTACCATGCAATATGACTTCAAAGGGTCTTCATTTGCCCACCGAACCTCTCCAATCCTATCACTGCTGCGTTTATGTCCCTGTACACATGCTTGATTCTCTTTCGGAGACATAGCAATCCATAGGTTTTAAGATACTTAAGAGTCAGGTACATTCTTAGGCGTTTAATATGCGGTGTTGAGTCCATTTCGTTGAGCAAGGAGTAGCTCTTGTCTATTCCATATTTGGCTTAAGGAACTTTATCTGTGCTCATTTCAATCTCTGGTTTTATGCAGCACCCCAACTCACCTTTACCCTTAAACAAGCATAAGTTGGTTTTCTAAATTTGAGACCCTGTTCTGTTCTGTAATTCAGTTCCTGTGTAGCCAAGTTTACATTCCGTGTATTACTGATATCTTATGATGTTTCTTTTTCTGTGTGACTTATTTCAGTTAGAATCATCGTACCTGAATCCACTCATTGTGCTGCTACGGGCCTGATGACATAGATTTCACTGCTGAGTGATACTGCATTGTACGTAAGTACCACAAGTTCTTTATCCATTTTTCACTTTCTGTGATATTGAACTTGTACGGTAAACGAGGTTCTTGTAAACAGAGGCGTCCCAAACATTGGGGTGGCTGTATCTTTTTGATTTTAATTTCCCTAAGCTATAGGACCATAAGTGGAAGTGCCCTAGGCTCTGTTGCTTTGTTTTTTAGACGTTTCAGGAAACACCATACACTTCTCCCGAGTGTCTGTTGGCAATTTACATCCCGCCCATCAGCATAACAAGGCTCCCAGTTCTCCATGGCCTGTCCTGCCTTTCTGGATTTTACACTTTTTTCAGATGACCCTTTTGACCGGGGGGAAGTGAGACTTCATTGTAGTGCAGATTTCCTTTGCAAGCTTGCTTGGTTGGCCAAAAAGGGCGTATGCGTTTTTTCCTTAATATATTCAGGAAAAAACGCATACGCCCTTTTTGGCCAAGTGCATCATTGTGGACGTTCTGCCTCTTTTCCTATGCTTTCAATGCAATTCCAGTCTACCTCCTGAAATCGGTTTCCTGCAATTCTGCCCCGCTTTCAAGTCCTCTTGGCAGCCTTACTTCAGTATATTTTTGGATGATAGTTGTCATTTATAACTCTGCAGGTTTGTGAATTACAGTGCCCCTGAGCTCCTTTCTTCAACTCGTTTTCTTGTGAGCTGGCCGCAACACCGCAGGATGGCTTCAGGCCCTAATCTGGTTCCGGCACGGCACGCTGAGCCTTTGGTTATTTCCTCTTCCTGGTGGGAAATGAGAGTTAAATTTGCCCGTCCAGACACCTCCAGCTAGTCTCTCATTGGTTCTCGCTATTCCTGTTCATCTTCCGCAGAAATTGCAAACTGGGCCAAACAGGAGGTTAAAGGGACTGACTCTCCAAGTCGGGAGAGTGTTAGTAAAGCGTCTGGAATGTTGCACCCGAGTACCAGGGTACGAAAACTGAGACATATTTGAACACGTCTCCCGATCACATGGTTGATCATACTCTAGGTTCCACATGCATGTTTTAGCTGAAGGAAGAATACCTTAAACCTGGGTAGTTGAAACCCGTGGAATGGGTACCATGCAATATGACTTCAAAGGGTCTTCATTTGCTCACCGAACCTCTCCAATCCTATCACTGCTGCGTTTATGTCCCTGTACACATGCTTGATTCTCTTTCGGAGACATAGCAATCCATAGGTTTTAACATACTTAAGAGTCAGGTACATTCTTAGGCGTTTAATATGCGGTGTTGAGTCCATTTCGTTGAGCAAGGAGTAGCTCTTGTCTATTCCATATTTGGCTTAAGGAACTTTATCTGTGCTCATTTCAATCTCTGGTTTTATGCAGCACCCCAACTCACCTTTACCCTTAAACAAGCATAAGTTGGTTTTCTAAATTTGAGACCCTGTTCTGTTCTGTAATTCAGTTCCTGTGTAGCCAAGTTTACATTCCGTGTATTACTGATATCTTATGATGTTTCTTTTTCTGTGTGACTTATTTCAGTTAGAATCATCGTACCTGAATCCACTCATTGTGCTGCTACGGGCCTGATGACATAGATTTCACTGCTGAGTGATACTGCATTGTACGTAAGTACCACAAGTTCTTTATCCATTTTTCACTTTCTGTGATATTGAACTTGTACGGTAAACGAGGTTCTTGTAAACAGAGGCGTCCCAAACATTGGGGTGGCTGTATCTTTTTGATTTTAATTTCCCTAAGCTATAGGACCATAAGTGGAAGTGCCCTAGGCTCTGTTGCTTTGTTTTTTAGACGTTTCAGGAAACACCATACACTTCTCCCGAGTGTCTGTTGGCAATTTACATCCCGCCCATCAGCATAACAAGGCTCCCAGTTCTCCATGGCCTGTCCTGCCTTTCTGGATTTTACACTTTTTTCAGATGGCCCTTTTGACCGGGGGGAAGTGAGACTTCATTGTAGTGCAGATTTCCTTTGCAAGCTTGCTTGGTTGGCCAAAAAGGGCGTATGCGTTTTTTCCTGAATATATTCAGGAAAAAACGCATACGCCCTTTTTGGCCAAGTGCATCATTGTGGACGTTCTGCCTCTTTTCCTATGCTTTCAATGCAATTCCAGTCTACCTCCTGAAATCGGTTTCCTGCAATTCTGCCCCGCTTTCAAGTCCTCTTGGCAGCCTTACTTCAGTATATTTTTGGATGATAGTTGTCATTTATAACTCTGCAGGTTTGTGAATTACAGTGCCCCTGAGCTCCTTTCTTCAACTCGTTTTCTTGTGAGCTGGCTGCAACACCGCAGGATGGCTTCAGGCCCTAATCTGGTTCCGGCACGGCACGCTGAGCCTTTGGTTATTTCCTCTTCCTGGTGGGAAATGAGAGTTAAATTTGCCCGTCCAGACACCTCCAGCTAGTCTCTCATTGGTTCTCGCTATTCCTGTTCATCTTCCGCAGAAATTGCAAACTGGGCCAAACAGGAGGTTAAAGGGACTGACTCTCCAAGTCGGGAGAGTGTTAGTAAAGCGTCTGGAATGTTGCACCCGAGTACCAGGGTATGAAAACTGAGACATATTTGAACACGTCTCCCGATCACATGGTTGATCATACTCTAGGTTCCACATGCATGTTTTAGCTGAAGGAAGAATACCTTAAACCTGGGTAGTTGAAACCCGTGGAATGGGTACCATGCAATATGACTTCAAAGGGTCTTCATTTGCTCACCGAACCTCTCCAATCCTATCACTGCTGCGTTTATGTCCCTGTACACATGCTTGATTCTCTTTCGGAGACATAGCAATCCATAGGTTTTAAGATACTTAAGAGTCAGGTACATTCTTAGGCGTTTAATATGCGGTGTTGAGTCCATTTCGTTGAGCAAGGAGTAGCTCTTGTCTATTCCATATTTGGCTTAAGGAACTTTATCTGTGCTCATTTCAATCTCTGGTTTTATGCAGCACCCCAACTCACCTTTACCCTTAAACAAGCATAAGTTGGTTTTCTAAATTTGAGACCCTGTTCTGTTCTGTAATTCAGTTCCTGTGTAGCCAAGTTTACATTCCGTGTATTACTGATATCTTATGATGTTTCTTTTTCTGTGTGACTTATTTCAGTTAGAATCATCGTACCTGAATCCACTCATTGTGCTGCTACGGGCCTGATGACATAGATTTCACTGCTGAGTGATACTGCATTGTACGTAAGTACCACAAGTTCTTTATCCATTTTTCACTTTCTGTGATATTGAACTTGTACGGTAAACGAGGTTCTTGTAAACAGAGGCGTCCCAAACATTGGGGTGGCTGTATCTTTTTGATTTTAATTTCCCTAAGCTATAGGACCATAAGTGGAAGTGCCCTAGGCTCTGTTGCTTTGTTTTTTAGACGTTTCAGGAAACACCATACACTTCTCCCGAGTGTCTGTTGGCAATTTACATCCCGCCCATCAGCATAACAAGGCTCCCAGTTCTCCATGGCCTGTCCTGCCTTTCTGGATTTTACACTTTTTTCAGATGGCCCTTTTGACCGGGGGGAAGTGAGACTTCATTGTAGTGCAGATTTCCTTTGCAAGCTTGCTTGGTTGGCCAAAAAGGGCGTATGCGTTTTTTCCTGAATATATTCAGGAAAAAACGCATACGCCCTTTTTGGCCAAGTGCATCATTGTGGACGTTCTGCCTCTTTTCCTATGCTTTCAATGCAATTCCAGTCTACCTCCTGAAATCGGTTTCCTGCAATTCTGCCCCGCTTTCAAGTCCTCTTGGCAGCCTTACTTCAGTATATTTTTGGACGATAGTTGTCATTTATAACTCTGCAGGTTTGTGAATTACAGTGCCCCTGAGCTCCTTTCTTCAACTCGCTTTTTTGTGAGCTGGCCGCAACACCGCAGGATGGCTTCAGGCCCTAATCTGGTTCCGGCACGGCACGCTGAGCCTTTGGTTATTTCCTCTTCCTGGTGGGAAATGAGAGTTAAATTTGCCCGTCCAGACACCTCCAGCTAGTCTCTCATTGGTTCTCGCTATTCCTGTTCATCTTCCGCAGAAATTGCAAACTGGGCCAAACAGGAGGTTAAAGGGACTGACTCTCCAAGTCGGGAGAGTGTTAGTAAAGCGTCTGGAATGTTGCACCCGAGTACCAGGGTACGAAAACTGAGACATATTTGAACACGTCTCCCGATCACATGGTTGATCATACTCTAGGTTCCACATGCATGTTTTAGCTGAAGGAAGAATACCTTAAACCTGGGTAGTTGAAACCCGTGGAATGGGTACCATGCAATATGACTTCAAAGGGTCTTCATTTGCTCACCGAACCTCTCCAATCCTATCACTGCTGCGTTTATGTCCCTGTACACATGCTTGATTCTCTTTCGGAGACATAGCAATCCATAGGTTTTAAGATACTTAAGAGTCAGGTACATTCTTAGGCGTTTAATATGCGGTGTTGAGTCCATTTCGTTGAGCAAGGAGTAGCTCTTGTCTATTCCATATTTGGCTTAAGGAACTTTATCTGTGCTCATTTCAATCTCTGGTTTTATGCAGCACCCCAACTCACCTTTCCCCTTAAACAAGCATAAGTTGGTTTTCTAAATTTGAGACCCTGTTCTGTTCTGTAATTCAGTTCCTGTGTAGCCAAGTTTACATTCCGTGTATTACTGATATCTTATGATGTTTCTTTTTCTGTGTGACTTATTTCAGTTAGAATCATCGTACCTGAATCCACTCATTGTGCTGCTACGGGCCTGATGACATAGATTTCACTGCTGAGTGATACTGCATTGTACGTAAGTACCACAAGTTCTTTATCCATTTTTCACTTTCTCTGATATTGAACTTGTACGGTAAACGAGGTTCTTGTAAACAGAGGTGTCCCAAACATTGGGGTGGCTGTATCTTTTTGATTTTAATTTCCCTAAGCTATAGGACCATAAGTGGAAGTGCCCTAGGCTCTGTTGCTTTGTTTTTTAGACGTTTCAGGAAACACCATACACTTCTCCCGAGTGTCTGTTGGCAATTTACATCCCGCCCATCAGCATAACAAGGCTCCCAGTTCTCCATGGCCTGTCCTGCCTTTCTGGATTTTACACTTTTTTCAGATGGCCCTTTTGACCGGGGGGAAGTGAGACTTCATTGTAGTGCAGATTTCCTTTGCAAGCTTGCTTGGTTGGCCAAAAAGGGCGTATGCGTTTTTTCCTGAATATATTCAGGAAAAAACGCATACGCCCTTTTTGGCCAAGTGCATCATTGTGGACGTTCTGCCTCTTTTCCTATGCTTTCAATGCAATTCCAGTCTACCTCCTGAAATCGGTTTCCTGCAATTCTGCCCCGCTTTCAAGTCCTCTTGGCAGCCTTACTTCAGTATATTTTTGGACGATAGTTGTCATTTATAACTCTGCAGGTTTGTGAATTACAGTGCCCCTGAGCTCCTTTCTTCAACTCGCTTTTTTGTGAGCTGGCCGCAACACCGCAGGATGGCTTCAGGCCCTAATCTGGTTCCGGCACGGCACGCTGAGCCTTTGGTTATTTCCTCTTCCTGGTGGGAAATGAGAGTTAAATTTGCCCGTCCAGACACCTCCAGCTAGTCTCTCATTGGTTCTCGCTATTCCTGTTCATCTTCCGCAGAAATTGCAAACTGGGCCAAACAGGAGGTTAAAGGGACTGACTCTCCAAGTCGGGAGAGTGTTAGTAAAGCGTCTGGAATGTTGCACCCGAGTACCAGGGTACGAAAACTGAGACATATTTGAACACGTCTCCCGATCACATGGTTGATCATACTCTAGGTTCCACATGCATGTTTTAGCTGAAGGAAGAATACCTTAAACCTGGGTAGTTGAAACCCGTGGAATGGGTACCATGCAATATGACTTCAAAGGGTCTTCATTTGCTCACCGAACCTCTCCAATCCTATCACTGCTGCGTTTATGTCCCTGTACACATGCTTGATTCTCTTTCGGAGACATAGCAATCCATAGGTTTTAACATACTTAAGAGTCAGGTACATTCTTAGGCGTTTAATATGCGGTGTTGAGTCCATTTCGTTGAGCAAGGAGTAGCTCTTGTCTATTCCATATTTGGCTTAAGGAACTTTATCTGTGCTCATTTCAATCTCTGGTTTTATGCAGCACCCCAACTCACCTTTCCCCTTAAACAAGCATAAGTTGGTTTTCTAAATTTGAGACCCTGTTCTGTTCTGTAATTCAGTTCCTGTGTAGCCAAGTTTACATTCCGTGTATTACTGATATCTTATGATGTTTCTTTTTCTGTGTGACTTATTTCAGTTAGAATCATCGTACCTGAATCCACTCATTGTGCTGCTACGGGCCTGATGACATAGATTTCACTGCTGAGTGATACTGCATTGTACGTAAGTACCACAAGTTCTTTATCCATTTTTCACTTTCTGTGATATTGAACTTGTACGGTAAACGAGGTTCTTGTAAACAGAGGTGTCCCAAACATTGGGGTGGCTGTATCTTTTTGATTTTAATTTCCCTAAGCTATAGGACCATAAGTGGAAGTGCCCTAGGCTCTGTTGCTTTGTTTTTTAGATGTTTCAGGAAACACCATACACTTCTCCCGAGTGTCTGTTGGCAATGTACATCCCGCCCATCAGTAAAACAAGGCTCCCAGTTCTCCATGGCCTGTCCTGCCTTTCTGGATTTTACACTTTTTTCAGATGGCCCTTTTGACCGGGGGGAAGTGAGACTTCATTGTAGTGCAGATTTCCTTTGCAAGCTTGCTTGGTTGGCCAAAAAGGGCGTATGCGTTTTTTCCTGAATATATTCAGGAAAAAACGCATACGCCCTTTTTGGCCAAGTGCATCATTGTGGACGTTCTGCCTCTTTTCCTATGCTTTCAATGCAATTCCAGTCTACCTCCTGAAATCGGTTTCCTGCAATTCTGCCCCGCTTTCAAGTCCTCTTGGCAGCCTTACTTCAGTATATTTTTGGACGATAGTTGTCATTTATAACTCTGCAGGTTTGTGAATTACAGTGCCCCTGAGCTCCTTTCTTCAACTCCTTTTCTTGTGAGCTGGCCGCAACACCGCAGGATGGCTTCAGGCCCTAATCTGGTTCCGGCACGGCACGCTGAGCCTTTGGTTATTTCCTCTTCCTGGTGGGAAATGAGAGTTAAATTTGCCCGTCCAGACACCTCCAGCTAGTCTCTCATTGGTTCTCGCTATTCCTGTTCATCTTCCGCAGAAATTGCAAACTGGGCCAAACAGGAGGTTAAAGGGACTGACTCTCCAAGTCGGGAGAGTGTTAGTAAAGCGTCTGGAATGTTGCACCCGAGTACCAGGGTACGAAAACTGAGACATATTTGAACACGTCTCCCGATCACATGGTTGATCATACTCTAGGTTCCACATGCATGTTTTAGCTGAAGGAAGAATACCTTAAACCTGGGTAGTTGAAACCCGTGGAATGGGTACCATGCAATATGACTTCAAAGGGTCTTCATTTGCTCACCGAACCTCTCCAATCCTATCACTGCTGCGTTTATGTCCCTGTACACATGCTTGATTCTCTTTCGGAGACATAGCAATCCATAGGTTTTAAGATACTTAAGAGTCAGGTATATTCTTAGGCGTTTAATATGCGGTGTTGAGTCCATTTCGTTGAGCAAGGAGTAGCTCTTGTCTATTCCATATTTGGCTTAAGGAACTTTATCTGTGCTCATTTCAATCTCTGGTTTTATGCAGCACCCCAACTCACCTTTCCCCTTAAACAAGCATAAGTTGGTTTTCTAAATTTGAGACCCTGTTCTGTTCTGTAATTCAGTTCCTGTGTAGCCAAGTTTACATTCCGTGTATTACTGATATCTTATGATGTTTCTTTTTCTGTGTGACTTATTTCAGTTAGAATCATCGTACCTGAATCCACTCATTGTGCTGCTACGGGCCTGATGACATAGATTTCACTGCTGAGTGATACTGCATTGTACGTAAGTACCACAAGTTCTTTATCCATTTTTCACTTTCTGTGATATTGAACTTGTACGGTAAACGAGGTTCTTGTAAACAGAGGCGTCCCAAACATTGGGGTGGCTGTATCTTTTTGATTTTAATTTCCCTAAGCTATAGGACCATAAGTGGAAGTGCCCTAGGCTCTGTTGCTTTGTTTTTTAGACGTTTCAGGAAACACCATACACTTCTCCCGAGTGTCTGTTGGCAATGTACATCCCGCCCATCAGCATAACAAGGCTCCCAGTTCTCCATGGCCTGTCCTGCCTTTCTGGATTTTACACTTTTTTCAGATGGCCCTTTTGACCGGGGGGAAGTGAGACTTCATTGTAGTGCAGATTTCCTTTGCAAGCTTGCTTGGTTGGCCAAAAAGGGCGTATGCGTTTTTTCCTGAATATATTCAGGAAAAAACGCATACGCCCTTTTTGGCCAAGTGCATCATTGTGGACGTTCTGCCTCTTTTCCTATGCTTTCAATGCAATTCCAGTCTACCTCCTGAAATCGGTTTCCTGCAATTCTGCCCCGCTTTCAAGTCCTCTTGGCAGCCTTACTTCAGTATATTTTTGGACGATAGTTGTCATTTATAACTCTGCAGGTTTGTGAATTACAGTGCCCCTGAGCTCCTTTCTTCAACTCGCTTTCTTGTGAGCTGGCCGCAACACCGCAGGATGGCTTCAGGCCCTAATCTGGTTCCGGCACGGCACGCTGAGCCTTTGGTTATTTCCTCTTCCTGGTGGGAAATGAGAGTTAAATTTGCCCGTCCAGACACCTCCAGCTAGTCTCTCATTGGTTCTCGCTATTCCTGTTCATCTTCCGCAGAAATTGCAAACTGGGCCAAACAGGAGGTTAAAGGGACTGACTCTCCAAGTCGGGAGAGTGTTAGTAAAGCGTCTGGAATGTTGCACCCGAGTACCAGGGTACGAAAACTGAGACATATTTGAACACGTCTCCCGATCACATGGTTGATCATACTCTAGGTTCCACATGCATGTTTTAGCTGAAGGAAGAATACCTTAAACCTGGGTAGTTGAAACCCGTGGAATGGGTACCATGCAATATGACTTCAAAGGGTCTTCATTTGCTCACCGAACCTCTCCAATCCTATCACTGCTGCGTTTATGTCCCTGTACACATGCTTGATTCTCTTTCGGAGACATAGCAATCCATAGGTTTTAAGATACTTACTATACAGGTACATTCTTAGGCGTTTAATATGCGGTGTTGAGTCCATTTCGTTGAGCAAGGAGTAGCTCTTGTCTATTCCATATTTGGCTTAAGGAACTTTATCTGTGCTCATTTCAATCTCTGGTTTTATGCAGCACCCCAACTCACCTTTCCCCTTAAACAAGCATAAGTTGGTTTTCTAAATTTGAGACCCTGTTCTGTTCTGTAATTCAGTTCCTGTGTAGCCAAGTTTACATTCCGTGTATTACTGATATCTTATGATGTTTCTTTTTCTGTGTGACTTATTTCAGTTAGAATCATCGTACCTGAATCCACTCATTGTGCTGCTATGGGCCTGATGACATAGATTTCACTGCTGAGTGATACTGCATTGTACGTAAGTACCACAAGTTCTTTATCCATTTTTCACTTTCTGTGATATTGAACTTGTACGGTAAACGAGGTTCTTGTAAACAGAGGCGTCCCAAACATTGGGGTGGCTGTATCTTTTTGATTTTAATTTCCCTAAGCTATAGGACCATAAGTGGAAGTGCCCTAGGCTCTGTTGCTTTGTTTTTTAGATGTTTCAGGAAACACCATACACTTCTCCCGAGTGTCTGTTGGCAATTTACATACCGCCCATCAGCATAACAAGGCTCCCAGTTCTCCATGGCCTGTCCTGCCTTTCTGGATTTTACACTTTTTTCAGATGGCCCTTTTGACCGGGGGGAAGTGAGACTTCATTGTAGTGCAGATTTCCTTTGCAAGCTTGCTTGGTTGGCCAAAAAGGGCGTATGCGTTTTTTCCTGAATATATTCAGGAAAAAACGCATACGCCCTTTTTGGCCAAGTGCATCATTGTGGACGTTCTGCCTCTTTTCCTATGCTTTCAATGCAATTCCAGTCTACCTCCTGAAATCGGTTTCCTGCAATTCTGCCCCGCTTTCAAGTCCTCTTGGCAGCCTTACTTCAGTATATTTTTGGACGATAGTTGTCATTTATAACTCTGCAGGTTTGTGAATTACAGTGCCCCTGAGCTCCTTTCTTCAACTCGCTTTCTTGTGAGCTGGCCGCAACACCGCAGGATGGCTTCAGGCCCTAATCTGGTTCCGGCACGGCACGCTGACCCTTTGGTTATTTCCTCTTCCTGGTGGGAAATGAGAGTTAAATTTGCCCGTCCAGACACCTCCAGCTAGTCTCTCATTGGTTCTCGCTATTCCTGTTCATCTTCCGCAGAAATTGCAAACTGGGCCAAACAGGAGGTTAAAGGGACTGACTCTCCAAGTCGGGAGAGTGTTAGTAAAGCGTCTGGAATGTTGCACCTGAGTACCAGGGTACGAAAACTGAGATATATTTGAACACGTCTCCCGATCACATGGTTGATCATACTCTAGGTTCCACATGCATGTTTTAGCTGAAGGAAGAATACCTTAAACCTGGGTAGTTGAAACCCGTGGAATGGGTACCATGCAATATGACTTCAAAGGGTCTTCATTTGCTCACCGAACCTCTCCAATCCTATCACTGCTGCGTTTATGTCCCTGTACACATGCTTGATTCTCTTTCGGAGACATAGCAATCCATAGGTTTTAAGATACTTAAGAGTCAGGTACATTCTTAGGCGTTTAATATGCGGTGTTGAGTCCATTTCGTTGAGCAAGGAGTAGCTCTTGTCTATTCCATATTTGGCTTAAGGAACTTTATCTGTGCTCATTTCAATCTCTGGTTTTATGCAGCACCCCAACTCACCTTTCCCCTTAAACAAGCATAAGTTGGTTTTCTAAATTTGAGACCCTGTTCTGTTCTGTAATTCAGTTCCTGTGTAGCCAAGTTTACATTCCGTGTATTACTGATATCTTATGATGTTTCTTTTTCTGTGTGACTTATTTCAGTTAGAATCATCGTACCTGAATCCACTCATTGTGCTGCTACGGGCCTGATGACATAGATTTCACTGCTGAGTGATACTGCATTGTACGTAAGTACCACAAGTTCTTTATCCATTTTTCACTTTCTGTGATATTGAACTTGTACGGTAAACGAGGTTCTTGTAAACAGAGGCGTCCCAAACATTGGGGTGGCTGTATCTTTTTGATTTTAATTTCCCTAAGCTATAGGACCATAAGTGGAAGTGCCCTAGGCTCTGTTGCTTTGTTTTTTAGATGTTTCAGGAAACACCATACACTTCTCCCGAGTGTCTGTTGGCAATTTACATCCCGCCCATCAGCATAACAAGGCTCCCAGTTCTCCATGGCCTGTCCTGCCTTTCTGGATTTTACACTTTTTTCAGATGGCCCTTTTGACCGGGGGGAAGTGAGACTTCATTGTAGTGCAGATTTCCTTTGCAAGCTTGCTTGGTTGGCCAAAAAGGGCGTATGCGTTTTTTCCTGAATATATTCAGGAAAAAACGCATACGCCTTTTTTGGCCAAGTGCATCATTGTGGACGTTCTGCCTCTTTTCCTATGCTTTCAATGCAATTCCAGTCTACCTCCTGAAATCGGTTTCCTGCAATTCTGCCCCGCTTTCAAGTCCTCTTGGCAGCCTTACTTCAGTATATTTTTGGACGATAGTTGTCATTTATAACTCTGCAGGTTTGTGAATTACAGTGCCCCTGAGCTCCTTTCTTCAACTCGTTTTCTTGTGAGCTGGCCGCAACACCACAGGATGGCTTCAGGCCCTAATCTGGTTCCGGCACGGCACGCTGAGCCTTTGGTTATTTCCTCTTACTGGTGGGAAATGAGAGTTAAATTTGCCCGTCCAGACACCTCCAGCTAGTCTCTCATTGGTTCTCGCTATTCCTGTTCATCTTCCGCAGAAATTGCAAACTGGGCCAAACAGGAGGTTAAAGGGACTGACTCTCCAAGTCGGGAGAGTGTTAGTAAAGCGTCTGGAATGTTGCACCCGAGTACCAGGGTACGAAAACTGAGACATATTTGAAGACGTCTCCCGATCACATGGTTGATCATACTCTAGGTTCCACATGCATGTTTTAGCTGAAGGAAGAATACCTTAAACCTGGGTAGTTGAAACCCGTGGAATGGGTACCATGCAATATGACTTCAAAGGGTCTTCAGTTGCTCACCGAACCTCTCCAATCCTATCACTGCTGCGTTTACGTCCCTGTACACATGCTTGATTCTCTTTCGGAGACATAGCAATCCATAGGTTTTAAGATACTTAAGAGTCAGGTACATTCTTAGGCGTTTAATATGCGGTGTTGAGTCCATTTCGTTGAGCAAGGAGTAGCTCTTGTCTATTCCATATTTGGCTTAAGGAACTTTATCTGTGCTCATTTCAATCTCTGGTTTTATGCAGCACCCCAACTCACCTTTACCCTTAAACAAGCATAAGTTGGTTTTCTAAATTTGAGACCCTGTTCTGTTCTGTAATTCAGTTCCTGTGTAGCCAAGTTTACATTCCGTGTATTACTGATATCTTATGATGTTTCTTTTTCTGTGTGACTTATTTCAGTTAGAATCATCGTACCTGAATCCACTCATTGTGCTGCTACGGGCCTGATGACATAGATTTCACTGCTGAGTGATACTGCATTGTACGTAAGTACCACAAGTTCTTTATCCATTTTTCACTTTCTGTGATATTGAACTTGTACGGTAAACGAGGTTCTTGTAAACAGAGGCGTCCCAAACATTGGGGTGGCTGTATCTTTTTGATTTTAATTTCCCTAAGCTATAGGACCATAAGTGGAAGTGCCCTAGGCTCTGTTGCTTTGTTTTTTAGATGTTTCAGGAAACACCATACACTTCTCCCGAGTGTCTGTTGGCAATTTACATCCCGCCCATCAGCATAACAAGGCTCCCAGTTCTCCATGGCCTGTCCTGCCTTTCTGGATTTTACACTTTTTTCAGATGGCCCTTTTGACCGGGGGGAAGTGAGACTTCATTGTAGTGCAGATTTCCTTTGCAAGCTTGCTTGGTTGGCCAAAAAGGGCGTATGCGTTTTTTCCTGAATATATTCAGGAAAAAACGCATACGCCCTTTTTGGCCAAGTGCATCATTGTGGACGTTCTGCCTCTTTTCCTATGCTTTCGATGCAATTCCAGTCTACCTCCTGAAATCGGTTTCCTGCAATTCTGCCCCGCTTTCAAGTCCTCTTGGCAGCCTTACTTCAGTATATTTTTGGACGATAGTTGTCATTTATAACTCTGCAGGTTTGTGAATTACAGTGCCCCTGAGCTCCTTTCTTCAACTCGTTTTCTTGTGAGCTGGCCGCAACACCGCAGGATGGCTTCAGGCCCTAATCTGGTTCCGGCACGGCACGCTGAGCCTTTGGTTATTTCCTCTTCCTGGTGGGAAATGAGAGTTAAATTTGCCCGTCCAGACACCTCCAGCTAGTCTCTCATTGGTTCTCGCTATTCCTGTTCATCTTCCGCAGAAATTGCAAACTGGGCCAAACAGGAGGTTAAAGGGACTGACTCTCCAAGTCGGGAGAGTGTTAGTAAAGCGTCTGGAATGTTGCACCCGAGTACCAGGGTACGAAAACTGAGACATATTTGAACACGTCTCCCGATCACATGGTTGATCATACTCTAGGTTCCACATGCATGTTTTAGCTGAAGGAAGAATACCTTAAACCTGGGTAGTTGAAACCCGTGGAATGGGTACCATGCAATATGACTTCAAAGGGTCTTCATTTGCTCACCGAACCTCTCCAATCCTATCACTGCTGCATTTACGTCCCTGTACACATGCTTGATTCTCTTTCGGAGACATAGCAATCCATAGGTTTTAAGATACTTAAGAGTCAGGTACACTCTTAGGCGTTTAATATGCGGTGTTGAGTCCATTTCGTTGAGCAAGGAGTAGCTCTTGTCTATTCCATATTTGGCTTAAGGAACTTTATCTTTGCTCATTTCAATCTCTGGTTTTATGCAGCACCCCAACTCACCTTTCCCCTTAAACAAGCATAAGTTGGTTTTCTAAATTTGAGACCCTGTTCTGTTCTGTAATTCAGTTCCTGAGTAGCCAAGTTTACATTCCGTGTATTACTGATATCTTATGATGTTTCTTTTTCTGTGTGACTTATTTCAGTTAGAATCATCGTACCTGAATCCACTCATTGTGCTGCTACGGGCCTGATGACATAGATTTCACTGCTGAGTGATACTGCATTGTACGTAAGTACCACAAGTTCTTTATCCATTTTTCACTTTCTGTGATATTGAACTTGTACGGTAAACGAGGTTCTTGTAAACAGAGGCGTCCCAAACATTGGGGTGGCTGTATCTTTTGGATTTTAATTTCCCTAAGCTATAGGACCATAAGTGGAAGTGCCCTAGGCTCTGTTGCTTTGTTTTTTAGATGTTTCAGGAAACACCATACACTTCTCCCGAGTGTCTGTTGGCAATTTACATCCCGCCCATCAGCATAACAAGGCTCCCAGTTCTCCATGGCCTGTCCTGCCTTTCTGGATTTTACACTTTTTTCAGATGGCCCTTTTGACCGGGGGGAAGTGAGACTTCATTGTAGTGCAGATTTCCTTTGCAAGCTTGCTTGGTTGGCCAAAAAGGGCGTATGCGTTTTTTCCTGAATATATTCAGGAAAAAACGCATACGCCCTTTTTGGCCAAGTGCATCATTGTGGACGTTCTGCCTCTTTTCCTATGCTTTCAATGCAATTCCAGTCTACCTCCTGAAATCGGTTTCCTGCAATTCTGCCCCGCTTTCAAGTCCTCTTGGCAGCCTTACTTCAGTATATTTTTGGACGATAGTTGTCATTTATAACTCTGCAGGTTTGTGAATTACAGTGCCCCTGAGCTCCTTTCTTCAACTCGTTTTCTTGTGAGCTGGCCGCAACACCGCAGGATGGCTTCAGGCCCTAATCTGGTTCCGGCACGGCACGCTGAGCCTTTGGTTATTTCCTCTTCCTGGTGGGAAATGAGAGTTAAATTTGCCCGTCCAGACACCTCCAGCTAGTCTCTCATTGGTTCTCGCTATTCCTGTTCATCTTCCGCAGAAATTGCAAACTGGGCCAAACAGGAGGTTAAAGGGACTGACTCTCCAAGTCGGGAGAGTGTTAGTAAAGCGTCTGGAATGTTGCACCCGAGTACCAGGGTACGAAAACTGAGACATATTTGAACACGTCTCCCGATCACATGGTTGATCATACTCTAGGTTCCACATGCATGTTTTAGCTGAAGGAAGAATACCTTAAACCTGGGTAGTTGAAACCCGTGGAATGGGTACCATGCAATATGACTTCAAAGGGTCTTCATTTGCTCACCGAACCTCTCCAATCCTATCACTGCTGCGTTTATGTCCCTGTACACATGCTTGATTCTCTTTCGGAGACATAGCAATCCATAGGTTTTAAGATACTTAAGAGTCAGGTACACTCTTAGGCGTTTAATATGCGGTGTTGAGTCCATTTCGTTGAGCAAGGAGTAGCTCTTGTCTATTCCATATTTGGCTTAAGGAACTTTATCTGTGCTCATTTCAATCTCTGGTTTTATGCAGCACCCCAACTCACCTTTCCCCTTAAACAAGCATAAGTTGGTTTTCTAAATTTGAGACCCTGTTCTGTTCTGTAATTCAGTTCCTGTGTAGCCAAGTTTACATTCCGTGTATTAGTGATATCTTATGATGTTTCTTTTTCTGTGTGACTTATTTCAGTTAGAATCATCGTACCTGAATCCACTCATTGTGCTGCTACGGGCCTGATGGCATAGATTTCACTGCTGAGTGATACTGCATTGTACGTAAGTACCACAAGTTCTTTATCCATTTTTCACTTTCTGTGATATTGAACTTGTACGGTAAACGAGGTTCTTGTAAACAGAGGCGTCCCAAACATTGGGGTGGCTGTATCTTTTGGATTTTAATTTCCCTAAGCTATAGGACCATAAGTGGAAGTGCCCTAGGCTCTGTTGCTTTGTTTTTTAGATGTTTCAGGAAACACCATACACTTCTCCCGAGTGTCTGTTGGCAATTTACATCCCGCCCATCAGCATAACAAGGCTCCCAGTTCTCCATGGCCTGTCCTGCCTTTCTGGATTTTACACTTTTTTCAGATGGCCCTTTTGACCGGGGGGAAGTGAGACTTCATTGTAGTGCAGATTTCCTTTGCAAGCTTGCTTGGTTGGCCAAAAAGGGCGTATGCGTTTTTTCCTGAATATATTCAGGAAAAAACGCATACGCCCTTTTTGGCCAAGTGCATCATTGTGGACGTTCTGCCTCTTTTCCTATGCTTTCAATGCAATTCCAGTCTACCTCCTGAAATCGGTTTCCTGCAATTCTGCCCCGCTTTCAAGTCCTCTTGGCAGCCTTACTTCAGTATATTTTTGGACGATAGTTGTCATTTATAACTCTGCAGGTTTGTGAATTACAGTGCCCCTGAGCTCCTTTCTTCAACTCGCTTTCTTGTGAGCTGGCCGCAACACCGCAGGATGGCTTCAGGCCCTAATCTGGTTCCGGCACGGCACGCTGAGCCTTTGGTTATTTCCTCTTCCTGGTGGGAAATGAGAGTTAAATTTGCCCGTCCAGACACCTCCAGCTAGTCTCTCATTGGTTCTCGCTATTCCTGTTCATCTTCCGCAGAAATTGCAAACTGGGCCAAACAGGAGGTTAAAGGGACTGACTCTCCAAGTCGGGAGAGTGTTAGTAAAGCGTCTGGAAAGTTGCACCCGAGTACCAGGGTACGAAAACTGAGACATATTTGAACACGTCTCCCGATCACATGGTTGATCATACTCTAGGTTCCACATGCATGTTTTAGCTGAAGGAAGAATACCTTAAACCTGGGTAGTTGAAACCCGTGGAATGGGTACCATGCAATATGACTTCAAAGGGTCTTCATTTGCTCACCGAACCTCTCCAATCCTATCACTGCTGCGTTTATGTCCCTGTACACATGCTTGATTCTCTTTCGGAGACATAGCAATCCATAGGTTTTAAGATACTTAAGAGTCAGGTACACTCTTAGGCGTTTAATATGCGGTGTTGAGTCCATTTCGTTGAGCAAGGAGTAGCTCTTGTCTATTCCATATTTGGCTTAAGGAACTTTATCTGTGCTCATTTCAATCTCTGGTTTTATGCAGCAACCCAACTCACCTTTCCCCTTAAACAAGCATAAGTTGGTTTTCTAAATTTGAGACCCTGTTCTGTTCTGTAATTCAGTTCCTGTGTAGCCAAGTTTACATTCCGTGTATTACTGATATCTTACGATGTTTCTTTTTCTGTGTGACTTATTTCAGTTAGAATCATCGTACCTGAATCCACTCATTGTGCTGCTACGGGCCTGATGACATAGATTTCACTGCTGAGTGATACTGCATTGTACGTAAGTACCACAAGTTCTTTATCCATTTTTCACTTTCTGTGATATTGAACTTGTACGGTAAACGAGGTTCTTGTAAACAGAGGCGTCCCAAACATTGGGGTGGCTGTATCTTTTTGATTTTAATTTCCCTAAGCTATAGGACCATAAGTGGAAGTGCCCTAGGCTCTGTTGCTTTGTTTTTTAGACGTTTCAGGAAACACCATACACTTCTCCCGAGTGTCTGTTGGCAATTTACATCCCGCCCATCAGCATAACAAGGCTCCCAGTTCTCCGTGGCCTGTCCTGCCTTTCTGGATTTTACACTTTTTTCAGATGGCCCTTTTGACCGGGGGGAAGTGAGACTTCATTGTAGTGCAGATTTCCTTTGCAAGCTTGCTTGGTTGGCCAAAAAGGGCGTATGCGTTTTTTCCTGAATATATTCAGGAAAAAACGCATACGCCCTTTTTGGCCAAGTGCATCATTGTGGACGTTCTGCCTCTTTTCCTATGCTTTCAATGCAATTCCAGTCTACCTCCTGAAATCGGTTTCCTGCAATTCTGCCCCGCTTTCAAGTCCTCTTGGCAGCCTTACTTCAGTATATTTTTGGACGATAGTTGTCATTTATAACTCTGCAGGTTTGTGAATTACAGTGCCCCTGAGCTCCTTTCTTCAACTCGCTTTCTTGTGAGCTGGCCGCAACACCGCAGGATGGCTTCAGGCCCTAATCTGGTTCCGGCACGGCATGCTGAGCCTTTGGTTATTTCCTCTTCCTGGTGGGAAATGAGAGTTAAATTTGCCCGTCCAGACACCTCCAGCTAGTCTCTCATTGGTTCTCGCTATTCCTGTTCATCTTCCGCAGAAATTGCAAACTGGGCCAAACAGGAGGTTAAAGGGACTGACTCTCCAAGTCGGGAGAGTGTTAGTAAAGCGTCTGGAATGTTGCACCCGAGTACCAGGGTACGAAAACTGAGACATATTTGAACACGTCTCCCGATCACATGGTTGATCATACTCTAGGTTCCACATGCATGTTTTAGCTGAAGGAAGAATACCTTAAACCTGGGTAGTTGAAACCCGTGGAATGGGTACCATGCAATATGACTTCAAAGGGTCTTCATTTGCTCACCGAACCTCTCCAATCCTATCACTGCTGCGTTTACGTCCCTGTACACATGCTTGATTCTCTTTCGGAGACATAGCAATCCATAGGTTTTAAGATACTTAAGAGTCAGTTACATTCTTAGGCGTTTAATATGCGGTGTTGAGTCCATTTCGTTGAGCAAGGAGTAGCTCTTGTCTATTCCATATTTGGCTTAAGGAACTTTATCTGTGCTCATTTCAATCTCTGGTTTTATGCAGCACCCCAACTCACCTTTACCCTTAAACAAGCATAAGTTGGTTTTCTAAATTTGAGACCCTGTTCTGTTCTGTAATTCAGTTCCTGTGTAGCCAAGTTTACATTCCGTGTATTACTGATATCTTATGATGTTTCTTTTTCTGTGTGACTTATTTCAGTTAGAATCATCGTACCTGAATCCACTCATTGTGCTGCTACGGGCCTGATGACATAGATTTCACTGCTGAGTGATACTGCATTGTACGTAAGTACCACAAGTTCTTTATCCATTTTTCACTTTCTGTGATATTGAACTTGTACGGTAAACGAGGTTCTTGTAAACAGAGGCGTCCCAAACATTGGGGTGGCTGTATCTTTTTGATTTTAATTTCCCTAAGCTATAGGACCATAAGTGGAAGTGGCCTAGGCTCTGTTGCTTTGTTTTTTAGACGTTTCAGGAAACACCATACACTTCTCCCGAGTGTCTGTTGGCAATTTACATCCCGCCCATCAGCATAACAAGGCTCCCAGTTCTCCATGGCCTGTCCTGCCTTTCTGGATTTTACACTTTTTTCAGATGGCCCTTTTGACCGGGGGGAAGTGAGACTTCATTGTAGTGCAGATTTCCTTTGCAAGCTTGCTTGGTTGGCCAAAAAGGGCGTATGCGTTTTTTCCTGAATATATTCAGGAAAAAACGCATACGCCCTTTTTGGCCAAGTGCATCATTGTGGACGTTCTGCCTCTTTTCCTATGCTTTCAATGCAATTCCAGTCTACCTCCTGAAATCGGTTTCCTGCAATTCTGCCCCGCTTTCAAGTCCTCTTGGCAGCCTTACTTCAGTATATTTTTGGACGATAGTTGTCATTTATAACTCTGCAGGTTTGTGAATTACAGTGCCCCTGAGCTCCTTTCTTCAACTCGTTTTCTTGTGAGCTGGCCGCAACACCGCAGGATGGCTTCAGGCCCTAATCTGGTTCCGGCACGGCACGCTGAGCCTTTGGTTATTTCCTCTTCCTGGTGGGAAATGAGAGTTAAATTTGCCCGTCCAGACACCTCCAGCTAGTCTCTCATTGGTTCTCGCTATTCCTGTTCATCTTCCGCAGAAATTGCAAACTGGGCCAAACAGGAGGTTAAAGGGACTGACTCTCCAAGTCGGGAGAGTGTTAGTAAAGCGTCTGGAATGTTGCACCCGAGTACCAGGGTACGAAAACTGAGACATATTTGAACACGTCTCCCGATCACATGGTTGATCATACTCTAGGTTCCACATGCATGTTTTAGCTGAAGGAAGAATACCTTAAACCTGGGTAGTTGAAACCCGTGGAATGGGTACCATGCAATATGACTTCAAAGGGTCTTCATTTGCTCACCGAACCTCTCCAATCCTATCACTGCTGCGTTTACGTCCCTGTACACATGCTTGATTCTCTTTCGGAGACATAGCAATCCATAGGTTTTAAGATACTTAAGAGTCAGGTACATTCTGAGGCGTTTAATATGCGGTGTTGAGTCCATTTCGTTGAGCAAGGAGTAGCTCTTGTCTATTCCATATTTGGCTTAAGGAACTTTATCTGTGCTCATTTCAATCTCTGGTTTTATGCAGCACCCCAACTCACCTTTCCCCTTAAACAAGCATAAGTTGGTTTTCTAAATTTGAGACCCTGTTCTGTTCTGTAATTCAGTTCCTGTGTAGCCAAGTGTACATTCCGTGTATTACTGATATCTTATGATGTTTCTTTTTCTGTGTGACTTATTTCAGTTAGAATCATCGTACCTGAATCCACTCATTGTGCTGCTACGGGCCTGATGACATAGATTTCACTGCTGAGTGATACTGCATTGTACGTAAGTACCACAAGTTCTTTATCCATTTTTCACTTTCTGTGATATTGAACTTGTACGGTAAACGAGGTTCTTGTAAACAGAGGCGTCCCAAACATTGGGGTGGCTGTATCTTTTTGATTTTAATTTCCCTAAGCTATAGGACCATAAGTGGAAGTGCCCTAGGCTCTGTTGCTTTGTTTTTTAGACGTTTCAGGAAACAGCATACACTTCTCCCGAGTGTCTGTTGGCAATTTACAGCCCGCCCATCAGCATAACAAGGCTCCCAGTTCTCCATGGCCTGTCCTGCCTTTCTGGATTTTACACTTTTTTCAGATGGCCCTTTTGACCGGGGGGAAGTGAGACTTCATTGTAGTGCAGATTTCCTTTGCAAGCTTGCTTGGTTGGCCAAAAAGTGCGTATGCGTTTTTTCCTGAATATATTCAGGAAAAAACGCATACGCCCTTTTTGGCCAAGTGCATCATTGTGGACGTTCTGCCTCTTTTCCTATGCTTTCAATGCAATTCCAGTCTACCTCCTGAAATCGGTTTCCTGCAATTCTGCCCCGCTTTCAAGTCCTCTTGGCAGCCTTACTTCAGTATATTTTTGGACGATAGTTGTCATTTATAACTCTGCAGGTTTGTGAATTACAGTGCCCCTGAGCTCCTTTCTTCAACTCGTTTTCTTGTGAGCTGGCCGCAACACCGCAGGATGGCTTCAGGCCCTAATCTGGTTCCGGCACGGCACGCTGAGCCTTTGGTTATTTCCTCTTCCTGGTGGGAAATGAGAGTTAAATTTGCCCGTCCAGACACCTCCAGCTAGTCTCTCATTGGTTCTCGCTATTCCTGTTCATCTTCCGCAGAAATTGCAAACTGGGCCAAACAGGAGGTTAAAGGGACTGACTCTCCAAGTCGGGAGAGTGTTAGTAAAGCGTCTGGAATGTTGCACCCGAGTACCAGGGTACGAAAACTGAGACATATTTGAACACGTCTCCCGATCACATGGTTGATCATACTCTAGGTTCCACATGCATGTTTTAGCTGAAGGAAGAATACCTTAAACCTGGGTAGTTGAAACCCGTGGAATGGGTACCATGCAATATGACTTCAAAGGGTCTTCATTTGCTCACCGAACCTCTCCAATCCTATCACTGCTGCGTTTATGTCCCTGTACACATGCTTGATTCTCTTTCGGAGACATAGCAATCCATAGGTTTTAAGATACTTAAGAGTCAGGTACATTCTTAGGCGTTTAATATGCGGTGTTGAGTCCATTTCGTTGAGCAAGGAGTAGCTCTTGTCTATTCCATATTTGGCTTAAGGAACTTTATCTGTGCTCATTTCAATCTCTGGTTTTATGCAGCACCCCAACTCACCTTTACCCTTAAACAAGCATAAGTTGGTTTTCTAAATTTGAGACCCTGTTCTGTTCTGTAATTCAGTTCCTGTGTAGCCAAGTTTACATTCCGTGTATTACTGATATCTTATGATGTTTCTTTTTCTGTGTGACTTATTTCAGTTAGAATCATCGTACCTGAATCCACTCATTGTGCTGCTACGGGCCTGATGACATAGATTTCACTGCTGAGTGATACTGCATTGTACGTAAGTACCACAAGTTCTTTATCCATTTTTCACTTTCTGTGATATTGAACTTGTACGGTAAACGAGGTTCTTGTAAACAGAGGCGTCCCAAACATTGGGGTGGCTGTATCTTTTTGATCTTAATTTCCCTAAGCTATAGGACCATAAGTGGAAGTGCCCTAGGCTCTGTTGCTTTGTTTTTTAGACGTTTCAGGAAACACCATACACTTCTCCCGAGTGTCTGTTGGCAATTTACATCCCGCCCATCAGCATAACAAGGCTCCCAGTTCTCCATGGCCTGTCCTGCCTTTCTGGATTTTACACTTTTTTCAGATGGCCCTTTTGACCGGGGGGAAGTGAGACTTCATTGTAGTGCAGATTTCCTTTGCAAGCTTGCTTGGTTGGCCAAAAAGGGCGTATGCGTTTTTTCCTGAATATATTCAGGAAAAAACGCATACGCCCTTTTTGGCCAAGTGCATCATTGTGGACGTTCTGCCTCTTTTCCTATGCTTTCAATGCAATTCCAGTCTACCTCCTGAAATCGGTTTCCTGCAATTCTGCCCCGCTTTCAAGTCCTCTTGGCAGCCTTACTTCAGTATATTTTTGGACGATAGTTGTCATTTATAACTCTGCAGGTTTGTGAATTACAGTGCCCCTGAGCTCCTTTCTTCAACTCGCTTTCTTGTGAGCTGGCCGCAACACCGCAGGATGGCTTCAGGCCCTAATCTGGTTCCGGCACGGCACGCTGAGCCTTTGGTTATTTCCTCTTCCTGGTGGGAAATGAGAGTTAAATTTGCCCGTCCAGACACCTCCAGCTAGTCTCTCATTGGTTCTCGCTATTCCTGTTCATCTTCCGCAGAAATTGCAAACTGGGCCAAACAGGAGGTTAAAGGGACTGACTCTCCAAGTCGGGAGAGTGTTAGTAAAGCGTCTGGAATGTTGCACCCGAGTACCAGGGTACGAAAACTGAGACATATTTGAACACGTCTCCCGATCACATGGTTGATCATACTCTAGGTTCCACATGCATGTTTTAGCTGAAGGAAGAATACCTTAAACCTGGGTAGTTGAAACCCGTGGAATGGGTACCATGCAATATGACTTCAAAGGGTCTTCATTTGCTCACCGAACCTCTCCAATCCTATCACTGCTGCGTTTACGTCCCTGTACACATGCTTGATTCTCTTTCGGAGACATAGCAATCCATAGGTTTTAAGATACTTAAGAGTCAGGTACACTCTTAGGCGTTTAATATGCGGTGTTGAGTCCATTTCGTTGAGCAAGGAGTAGCTCTTGTCTATTCCATATTTGGCTTAAGGAACTTTATCTGTGCTCATTTCAATCTCTGGTTTTATGCAGCACCCCAACTCACCTTTACCCTTAAACAAGCATAAGTTGGTTTTCTAAATTTGAGACCCTGTTCTGTTCTGTAATTCAGTTCCTGTGTAGCCAAGTTTACATTCCGTGTATTACTGATATCTTATGATGTTTCTTTTTCTGTGTGACTTATTTCAGTTAGAATCATCGTACCTGAATCCACTCATTGTGCTGCTACGGGCCTGATGACATAGATTTCACTTCTGAGTGATACTGCATTGTACGTAAGTACCACAAGTTCTTTATCCATTTTTCACTTTCTCTGATATTGAACTTGTACGGTAAACGAGGTTCTTGTAAACAGAGGCGTCCCAAACATTGGGGTGGCTGTATCTTTTGGATTTTAATTTCCCTAAGCTATAGGACCATAAGTGGAAGTGCCCTAGGCTCTGTTGCTTTGTTTTTTAGATGTTTCAGGAAACACCATACACTTCTCCCGAGTGTCTGTTGGCAATTTACATCCCGCCCATCAGCATAACAAGGCTCCCAGTTCTCCATGGCCTGTCCTGCCTTTCTGGATTTTACACTTTTTTCAGATGGCCCTTTTGACCGGGGGGAAGTGAGACTTCATTGTAGTGCAGATTTCCTTTGCAAGCTTGCTTGGTTGGCCAAAAAGGGCGTATGCGTTTTTTCCTGAATATATTCAGGAAAAAACGCATACGCCCTTTTTGGCCAAGTGCATCATTGTGGACGTTCTGCCTCTTTTCCTATGCTTTCAATGCAATTCCAGTCTACCTCCTGAAATCGGTTTCCTGCAATTCTGCCCCGCTTTCAAGTCCTCTTGGCAGCCTTACTTCAGTATATTTTTGGACGATAGTTGTCATTTATAACTCTGCAGGTTTGTGAATTACAGTGCCCCTGAGCTCCTTTCTTCAACTCGTTTTCTTGTGAGCTGGCCGCAACACCACAGGATGGCTTCAGGCCCTAATCTGGTTCCGGCACGGCACGCTGAGCCTTTGGTTATTTCCTCTTACTGGTGGGAAATGAGAGTTAAATTTGCCCGTCCAGACACCTCCAGCTAGTCTCTCATTGGTTCTCGCTATTCCTGTTCATCTTCCGCAGAAATTGCAAACTGGGCCAAACAGGAGGTTAAAGGGACTGACTCTCCAAGTCGGGAGAGTGTTAGTAAAGCGTCTGGAATGTTGCACCCGAGTACCAGGGTACGAAAACTGAGACATATTTGAAGACGTCTCCCGATCACATGGTTGATCATACTCTAGGTTCCACATGCATGTTTTAGCTGAAGGAAGAATACCTTAAACCTGGGTAGTTGAAACCCGTGGAATGGGTACCATGCAATATGACTTCAAAGGGTCTTCAGTTGCTCACCGAACCTCTCCAATCCTATCACTGCTGCGTTTACGTCCCTGTACACATGCTTGATTCTCTTTCGGAGACATAGCAATCCATAGGTTTTAAGATACTTAAGAGTCAGGTACATTCTTAGGCGTTTAATATGCGGTGTTGAGTCCATTTCGTTGAGCAAGGAGTAGCTCTTGTCTATTCCATATTTGGCTTAAGGAACTTTATCTGTGCTCATTTCAATCTCTGGTTTTATGCAGCACCCCAACTCACCTTTACCCTTAAACAAGCATAAGTTGGTTTTCTAAATTTGAGACCCTGTTCTGTTCTGTAATTCAGTTCCTGTGTAGCCAAGTTTACATTCCGTGTATTACTGATATCTTATGATGTTTCTTTTTCTGTGTGACTTATTTCAGTTAGAATCATCGTACCTGAATCCACTCATTGTGCTGCTACGGGCCTGATGACATAGATTTCACTGCTGAGTGATACTGCATTGTACGTAAGTACCACAAGTTCTTTATCCATTTTTCACTTTCTGTGATATTGAACTTGTACGGTAAACGAGGTTCTTGTAAACAGAGGCGTCCCAAACATTGGGGTGGCTGTATCTTTTTGATTTTAATTTCCCTAAGCTATAGGACCATAAGTGGAAGTGCCCTAGGCTCTGTTGCTTTGTTTTTTAGATGTTTCAGGAAACACCATACACTTCTCCCGAGTGTCTGTTGGCAATTTACATCCCGCCCATCAGCATAACAAGGCTCCCAGTTCTCCATGGCCTGTCCTGCCTTTCTGGATTTTACACTTTTTTCAGATGGCCCTTTTGACCGGGGGGAAGTGAGACTTCATTGTAGTGCAGATTTCCTTTGCAAGCTTGCTTGGTTGGCCAAAAAGGGCGTATGCGTTTTTTCCTGAATATATTCAGGAAAAAACGCATACGCCCTTTTTGGCCAAGTGCATCATTGTGGACGTTCTGCCTCTTTTCCTATGCTTTCGATGCAATTCCAGTCTACCTCCTGAAATCGGTTTCCTGCAATTCTGCCCCGCTTTCAAGTCCTCTTGGCAGCCTTACTTCAGTATATTTTTGGACGATAGTTGTCATTTATAACTCTGCAGGTTTGTGAATTACAGTGCCCCTGAGCTCCTTTCTTCAACTCGTTTTCTTGTGAGCTGGCCGCAACACCGCAGGATGGCTTCAGGCCCTAATCTGGTTCCGGCACGGCACGCTGAGCCTTTGGTTATTTCCTCTTCCTGGTGGGAAATGAGAGTTAAATTTGCCCGTCCAGACACCTCCAGCTAGTCTCTCATTGGTTCTCGCTATTCCTGTTCATCTTCCGCAGAAATTGCAAACTGGGCCAAACAGGAGGTTAAAGGGACTGACTCTCCAAGTCGGGAGAGTGTTAGTAAAGCGTCTGGAATGTTGCACCCGAGTACCAGGGTACGAAAACTGAGACATATTTGAACACGTCTCCCGATCACATGGTTGATCATACTCTAGGTTCCACATGCATGTTTTAGCTGAAGGAAGAATACCTTAAACCTGGGTAGTTGAAACCCGTGGAATGGGTACCATGCAATATGACTTCAAAGGGTCTTCATTTGCTCACCGAACCTCTCCAATCCTATCACTGCTGCATTTACGTCCCTGTACACATGCTTGATTCTCTTTCGGAGACATAGCAATCCATAGGTTTTAAGATACTTAAGAGTCAGGTACACTCTTAGGCGTTTAATATGCGGTGTTGAGTCCATTTCGTTGAGCAAGGAGTAGCTCTTGTCTATTCCATATTTGGCTTAAGGAACTTTATCTTTGCTCATTTCAATCTCTGGTTTTATGCAGCACCCCAACTCACCTTTCCCCTTAAACAAGCATAAGTTGGTTTTCTAAATTTGAGACCCTGTTCTGTTCTGTAATTCAGTTCCTGAGTAGCCAAGTTTACATTCCGTGTATTACTGATATCTTATGATGTTTCTTTTTCTGTGTGACTTATTTCAGTTAGAATCATCGTACCTGAATCCACTCATTGTGCTGCTACGGGCCTGATGACATAGATTTCACTGCTGAGTGATACTGCATTGTACGTAAGTACCACAAGTTCTTTATCCATTTTTCACTTTCTGTGATATTGAACTTGTACGGTAAACGAGGTTCTTGTAAACAGAGGCGTCCCAAACATTGGGGTGGCTGTATCTTTTGGATTTTAATTTCCCTAAGCTATAGGACCATAAGTGGAAGTGCCCTAGGCTCTGTTGCTTTGTTTTTTAGATGTTTCAGGAAACACCATACACTTCTCCCGAGTGTCTGTTGGCAATTTACATCCCGCCCATCAGCATAACAAGGCTCCCAGTTCTCCATGGCCTGTCCTGCCTTTCTGGATTTTACACTTTTTTCAGATGGCCCTTTTGACCGGGGGGAAGTGAGACTTCATTGTAGTGCAGATTTCCTTTGCAAGCTTGCTTGGTTGGCCAAAAAGGGCGTATGCGTTTTTTCCTGAATATATTCAGGAAAAAACGCATACGCCCTTTTTGGCCAAGTGCATCATTGTGGACGTTCTGCCTCTTTTCCTATGCTTTCAATGCAATTCCAGTCTACCTCCTGAAATCGGTTTCCTGCAATTCTGCCCCGCTTTCAAGTCCTCTTGGCAGCCTTACTTCAGTATATTTTTGGACGATAGTTGTCATTTATAACTCTGCAGGTTTGTGAATTACAGTGCCCCTGAGCTCCTTTCTTCAACTCGTTTTCTTGTGAGCTGGCCGCAACACCGCAGGATGGCTTCAGGCCCTAATCTGGTTCCGGCACGGCACGCTGAGCCTTTGGTTATTTCCTCTTCCTGGTGGGAAATGAGAGTTAAATTTGCCCGTCCAGACACCTCCAGCTAGTCTCTCATTGGTTCTCGCTATTCCTGTTCATCTTCCGCAGAAATTGCAAACTGGGCCAAACAGGAGGTTAAAGGGACTGACTCTCCAAGTCGGGAGAGTGTTAGTAAAGCGTCTGGAATGTTGCACCCGAGTACCAGGGTACGAAAACTGAGACATATTTGAACACGTCTCCCGATCACATGGTTGATCATACTCTAGGTTCCACATGCATGTTTTAGCTGAAGGAAGAATACCTTAAACCTGGGTAGTTGAAACCCGTGGAATGGGTACCATGCAATATGACTTCAAAGGGTCTTCATTTGCTCACCGAACCTCTCCAATCCTATCACTGCT
Source organism: Globicephala melas (assembly GCF_963455315.2). Taxonomy (NCBI): domain Eukaryota; kingdom Metazoa; phylum Chordata; class Mammalia; order Artiodactyla; family Delphinidae; genus Globicephala; species Globicephala melas. The sequence continues at coordinate 357,391 of NW_027207369.1, read as the reverse complement.
GCGTTTATGTCCCTGTACACATGCTTGATTCTCTTTCGGAGACATAGCAATCCATAGGTTTTAAGATACTTAAGAGTCAGGTACACTCTTAGGCGTTTAATATGCGGTGTTGAGTCCATTTCGTTGAGCAAGGAGTAGCTCTTGTCTATTCCATATTTGGCTTAAGGAACTTTATCTGTGCTCATTTCAATCTCTGGTTTTATGCAGCACCCCAACTCACCTTTCCCCTTAAACAAGCATAAGTTGGTTTTCTAAATTTGAGACCCTGTTCTGTTCTGTAATTCAGTTCCTGTGTAGCCAAGTTTACATTCCGTGTATTACTGATATCTTATGATGTTTCTTTTTCTGTGTGACTTATTTCAGTTAGAATCATCGTACCTGAATCCACTCATTGTGCTGCTACGGGCCTGATGGCATAGATTTCACTGCTGAGTGATACTGCATTGTACGTAAGTACCACAAGTTCTTTATCCATTTTTCACTTTCTGTGATATTGAACTTGTACGGTAAACGAGGTTCTTGTAAACAGAGGCGTCCCAAACATTGGGGTGGCTGTATCTTTTGGATTTTAATTTCCCTAAGCTATAGGACCATAAGTGGAAGTGCCCTAGGCTCTGTTGCTTTGTTTTTTAGATGTTTCAGGAAACACCATACACTTCTCCCGAGTGGCTGTTGGCAATTTACATCCCGCCCATCAGCATAACAAGGCTCCCAGTTCTCCATGGCCTGTCCTGCCTTTCTGGATTTTACACTTTTTTCAGATGGCCCTTTTGACCGGGGGGAAGTGAGACTTCATTGTAGTGCAGATTTCCTTTGCAAGCTTGCTTGGTTGGCCAAAAAGGGCGTATGCGTTTTTTCCTGAATATATTCAGGAAAAAACGCATACGCCCTTTTTGGCCAAGTGCATCATTGTGGACGTTCTGCCTCTTTTCCTATGCTTTCAATGCAATTCCAGTCTACCTCCTGAAATCGGTTTCCTGCAATTCTGCCCCGCTTTCAAGTCCTCTTGGCAGCCTTACTTCAGTATATTTTTGGACGATAGTTGTCATTTATAACTCTGCAGGTTTGTGAATTACAGTGCCCCTGAGCTCCTTTCTTCAACTCGCTTTCTTGTGAGCTGGCCGCAACACCGCAGGATGGCTTCAGGCCCTAATCTGGTTCCGGCACGGCACGCTGAGCCTTTGGTTATTTCCTCTTCCTGGTGGGAAATGAGAGTTAAATTTGCCCGTCCAGACACCTCCAGCTAGTCTCTCATTGGTTCTCGCTATTCCTGTTCATCTTCCGCAGAAATTGCAAACTGGGCCAAACAGGAGGTTAAAGGGACTGACTCTCCAAGTCGGGAGAGTGTTAGTAAAGCGTCTGGAAAGTTGCACCCGAGTACCAGGGTACGAAAACTGAGACATATTTGAACACGTCTCCCGATCACATGGTTGATCATACTCTAGGTTCCACATGCATGTTTTAGCTGAAGGAGGAATACCTTAAACCTGGGTAGTTGAAACCCGTGGAATGGGTACCATGCAATATGACTTCAAAGGGTCTTCATTTGCTCACCGAACCTCTCCAATCCTATCACTGCTGCGTTTATGTCCCTGTACACATGCTTGATTCTCTTTCGGAGACATAGCAATCCATAGGTTTTAAGATACTTAAGAGTCAGGTACACTCTTAGGCGTTTAATATGCGGTGTTGAGTCCATTTCGTTGAGCAAGGAGTAGCTCTTGTCTATTCCATATTTGGCTTAAGGAACTTTATCTGTGCTCATTTCAATCTCTGGTTTTATGCAGCACCCCAACTCACCTTTCCCCTTAAACAAGCATAAGTTGGTTTTCTAAATTTGAGACCCTGTTCTGTTCTGTAATTCAGTTCCTGTGTAGCCAAGTTTACATTCCGTGTATTACTGATATCTTATGATGTTTCTTTTTCTGTGTGACTTATTTCAGTTAGAATCATCGTACCTGAATCCACTCATTGTGCTGCTACGGGCCTGATGACATAGATTTCACTGCTGAGTGATACTGCATTGTACGTAAGTACCACAAGTTCTTTATCCATTTTTCACTTTCTGTGATATTGAACTTGTACGGTAAACGAGGTTCTTGTAAACAGAGGCGTCCCAAACATTGGGGTGGCTGTATCTTTTTGATTTTAATTTCCCTAAGCTATAGGACCATAAGTGGAAGTGCCCTAGGCTCTGTTGCTTTGTTTTTTAGACGTTTCAGGAAACACCATACACTTCTCCCGAGTGTCTGTTGGCAATTTACATCCCGCCCATCAGCATAACAAGGCTCCCAGTTCTCCGTGGCCTGTCCTGCCTTTCTGGATTTTACACTTTTTTCAGATGGCCCTTTTGACCGGGGGGAAGTGAGACTTCATTGTAGTGCAGATTTCCTTTGCAAGCTTGCTTGGTTGGCCAAAAAGGGCGTATGCGTTTTTTCCTGAATATATTCAGGAAAAAACGCATACGCCCTTTTTGGCCAAGTGCATCATTGTGGACGTTCTGCCTCTTTTCCTATGCTTTCAATGCAATTCCAGTCTACCTCCTGAAATCGGTTTCCTGCAATTCTGCCCCGCTTTCAAGTCCTCTTGGCAGCCTTACTTCAGTATATTTTTGGACGATAGTTGTCATTTATAACTCTGCAGGTTTGTGAATTACAGTGCCCCTGAGCTCCTTTCTTCAACTCGCTTTCTTGTGAGCTGGCCGCAACACCGCAGGATGGCTTCAGGCCCTAATCTGGTTCCGGCACGGCATGCTGAGCCTTTGGTTATTTCCTCTTCCTGGTGGGAAATGAGAGTTAAATTTGCCCGTCCAGACACCTCCAGCTAGTCTCTCATTGGTTCTCGCTATTCCTGTTCATCTTCCGCAGAAATTGCAAACTGGGCCAAACAGGAGGTTAAAGGGACTGACTCTCCAAGTCGGGAGAGTGTTAGTAAAGCGTCTGGAATGTTGCACCCGAGTACCAGGGTACGAAAACTGAGACATATTTGAACACGTCTCCCGATCACATGGTTGATCATACTCTAGGTTCCACATGCATGTTTTAGCTGAAGGAAGAATACCTTAAACCTGGGTAGTTGAAACCCGTGGAATGGGTACCATGCAATATGACTTCAAAGGGTCTTCATTTGCTCACCGAACCTCTCCAATCCTATCACTGCTGCGTTTACGTCCCTGTACACATGCTTGATTCTCTTTCGGAGACATAGCAATCCATAGGTTTTAAGATACTTAAGAGTCAGTTACATTCTTAGGCGTTTAATATGCGGTGTTGAGTCCATTTCGTTGAGCAAGGAGTAGCTCTTGTCTATTCCATATTTGGCTTAAGGAACTTTATCTGTGCTCATTTCAATCTCTGGTTTTATGCAGCACCCCAACTCACCTTTACCCTTAAACAAGCATAAGTTGGTTTTCTAAATTTGAGACCCTGTTCTGTTCTGTAATTCAGTTCCTGTGTAGCCAAGTTTACATTCCGTGTATTACTGATATCTTATGATGTTTCTTTTTCTGTGTGACTTATTTCAGTTAGAATCATCGTACCTGAATCCACTCATTGTGCTGCTACGGGCCTGATGACATAGATTTCACTGCTGAGTGATACTGCATTGTACGTAAGTACCACAAGTTCTTTATCCATTTTTCACTTTCTGTGATATTGAACTTGTACGGTAAACGAGGTTCTTGTAAACAGAGGCGTCCCAAACATTGGGGTGGCTGTATCTTTTTGATTTTAATTTCCCTAAGCTATAGGACCATAAGTGGAAGTGGCCTAGGCTCTGTTGCTTTGTTTTTTAGACGTTTCAGGAAACACCATACACTTCTCCCGAGTGTCTGTTGGCAATTTACATCCCGCCCATCAGCATAACAAGGCTCCCAGTTCTCCATGGCCTGTCCTGCCTTTCTGGATTTTACACTTTTTTCAGATGGCCCTTTTGACCGGGGGGAAGTGAGACTTCATTGTAGTGCAGATTTCCTTTGCAAGCTTGCTTGGTTGGCCAAAAAGGGCGTATGCGTTTTTTCCTGAATATATTCAGGAAAAAACGCATACGCCCTTTTTGGCCAAGTGCATCATTGTGGACGTTCTGCCTCTTTTCCTATGCTTTCAATGCAATTCCAGTCTACCTCCTGAAATCGGTTTCCTGCAATTCTGCCCCGCTTTCAAGTCCTCTTGGCAGCCTTACTTCAGTATATTTTTGGACGATAGTTGTCATTTATAACTCTGCAGGTTTGTGAATTACAGTGCCCCTGAGCTCCTTTCTTCAACTCGTTTTCTTGTGAGCTGGCCGCAACACCGCAGGATGGCTTCAGGCCCTAATCTGGTTCCGGCACGGCACGCTGAGCCTTTGGTTATTTCCTCTTCCTGGTGGGAAATGAGAGTTAAATTTGCCCGTCCAGACACCTCCAGCTAGTCTCTCATTGGTTCTCGCTATTCCTGTTCATCTTCCGCAGAAATTGCAAACTGGGCCAAACAGGAGGTTAAAGGGACTGACTCTCCAAGTCGGGAGAGTGTTAGTAAAGCGTCTGGAATGTTGCACCCGAGTACCAGGGTACGAAAACTGAGACATATTTGAACACGTCTCCCGATCACATGGTTGATCATACTCTAGGTTCCACATGCATGTTTTAGCTGAAGGAAGAATACCTTAAACCTGGGTAGTTGAAACCCGTGGAATGGGTACCATGCAATATGACTTCAAAGGGTCTTCATTTGCTCACCGAACCTCTCCAATCCTATCACTGCTGCGTTTACGTCCCTGTACACATGCTTGATTCTCTTTCGGAGACATAGCAATCCATAGGTTTTAAGATACTTAAGAGTCAGGTACATTCTGAGGCGTTTAATATGCGGTGTTGAGTCCATTTCGTTGAGCAAGGAGTAGCTCTTGTCTATTCCATATTTGGCTTAAGGAACTTTATCTGTGCTCATTTCAATCTCTGGTTTTATGCAGCACCCCAACTCACCTTTCCCCTTAAACAAGCATAAGTTGGTTTTCTAAATTTGAGACCCTGTTCTGTTCTGTAATTCAGTTCCTGTGTAGCCAAGTGTACATTCCGTGTATTACTGATATCTTATGATGTTTCTTTTTCTGTGTGACTTATTTCAGTTAGAATCATCGTACCTGAATCCACTCATTGTGCTGCTACGGGCCTGATGACATAGATTTCACTGCTGAGTGATACTGCATTGTACGTAAGTACCACAAGTTCTTTATCCATTTTTCACTTTCTGTGATATTGAACTTGTACGGTAAACGAGGTTCTTGTAAACAGAGGCGTCCCAAACATTGGGGTGGCTGTATCTTTTTGATTTTAATTTCCCTAAGCTATAGGACCATAAGTGGAAGTGCCCTAGGCTCTGTTGCTTTGTTTTTTAGACGTTTCAGGAAACAGCATACACTTCTCCCGAGTGTCTGTTGGCAATTTACAGCCCGCCCATCAGCATAACAAGGCTCCCAGTTCTCCATGGCCTGTCCTGCCTTTCTGGATTTTACACTTTTTTCAGATGGCCCTTTTGACCGGGGGGAAGTGAGACTTCATTGTAGTGCAGATTTCCTTTGCAAGCTTGCTTGGTTGGCCAAAAAGTGCGTATGCGTTTTTTCCTGAATATATTCAGGAAAAAACGCATACGCCCTTTTTGGCCAAGTGCATCATTGTGGACGTTCTGCCTCTTTTCCTATGCTTTCAATGCAATTCCAGTCTACCTCCTGAAATCGGTTTCCTGCAATTCTGCCCCGCTTTCAAGTCCTCTTGGCAGCCTTACTTCAGTATATTTTTGGACGATAGTTGTCATTTATAACTCTGCAGGTTTGTGAATTACAGTGCCCCTGAGCTCCTTTCTTCAACTCGTTTTCTTGTGAGCTGGCCGCAACACCGCAGGATGGCTTCAGGCCCTAATCTGGTTCCGGCACGGCACGCTGAGCCTTTGGTTATTTCCTCTTCCTGGTGGGAAATGAGAGTTAAATTTGCCCGTCCAGACACCTCCAGCTAGTCTCTCATTGGTTCTCGCTATTCCTGTTCATCTTCCGCAGAAATTGCAAACTGGGCCAAACAGGAGGTTAAAGGGACTGACTCTCCAAGTCGGGAGAGTGTTAGTAAAGCGTCTGGAATGTTGCACCCGAGTACCAGGGTACGAAAACTGAGACATATTTGAACACGTCTCCCGATCACATGGTTGATCATACTCTAGGTTCCACATGCATGTTTTAGCTGAAGGAAGAATACCTTAAACCTGGGTAGTTGAAACCCGTGGAATGGGTACCATGCAATATGACTTCAAAGGGTCTTCATTTGCTCACCGAACCTCTCCAATCCTATCACTGCTGCGTTTATGTCCCTGTACACATGCTTGATTCTCTTTCGGAGACATAGCAATCCATAGGTTTTAAGATACTTAAGAGTCAGGTACATTCTTAGGCGTTTAATATGCGGTGTTGAGTCCATTTCGTTGAGCAAGGAGTAGCTCTTGTCTATTCCATATTTGGCTTAAGGAACTTTATCTGTGCTCATTTCAATCTCTGGTTTTATGCAGCACCCCAACTCACCTTTACCCTTAAACAAGCATAAGTTGGTTTTCTAAATTTGAGACCCTGTTCTGTTCTGTAATTCAGTTCCTGTGTAGCCAAGTTTACATTCCGTGTATTACTGATATCTTATGATGTTTCTTTTTCTGTGTGACTTATTTCAGTTAGAATCATCGTACCTGAATCCACTCATTGTGCTGCTACGGGCCTGATGACATAGATTTCACTGCTGAGTGATACTGCATTGTACGTAAGTACCACAAGTTCTTTATCCATTTTTCACTTTCTGTGATATTGAACTTGTACGGTAAACGAGGTTCTTGTAAACAGAGGCGTCCCAAACATTGGGGTGGCTGTATCTTTTTGATCTTAATTTCCCTAAGCTATAGGACCATAAGTGGAAGTGCCCTAGGCTCTGTTGCTTTGTTTTTTAGACGTTTCAGGAAACACCATACACTTCTCCCGAGTGTCTGTTGGCAATTTACATCCCGCCCATCAGCATAACAAGGCTCCCAGTTCTCCATGGCCTGTCCTGCCTTTCTGGATTTTACACTTTTTTCAGATGGCCCTTTTGACCGGGGGGAAGTGAGACTTCATTGTAGTGCAGATTTCCTTTGCAAGCTTGCTTGGTTGGCCAAAAAGGGCGTATGCGTTTTTTCCTGAATATATTCAGGAAAAAACGCATACGCCCTTTTTGGCCAAGTGCATCATTGTGGACGTTCTGCCTCTTTTCCTATGCTTTCAATGCAATTCCAGTCTACCTCCTGAAATCGGTTTCCTGCAATTCTGCCCCGCTTTCAAGTCCTCTTGGCAGCCTTACTTCAGTATATTTTTGGACGATAGTTGTCATTTATAACTCTGCAGGTTTGTGAATTACAGTGCCCCTGAGCTCCTTTCTTCAACTCGCTTTCTTGTGAGCTGGCCGCAACACCGCAGGATGGCTTCAGGCCCTAATCTGGTTCCGGCACGGCACGCTGAGCCTTTGGTTATTTCCTCTTCCTGGTGGGAAATGAGAGTTAAATTTGCCCGTCCAGACACCTCCAGCTAGTCTCTCATTGGTTCTCGCTATTCCTGTTCATCTTCCGCAGAAATTGCAAACTGGGCCAAACAGGAGGTTAAAGGGACTGACTCTCCAAGTCGGGAGAGTGTTAGTAAAGCGTCTGGAAAGTTGCACCCGAGTACCAGGGTACGAAAACTGAGACATATTTGAACACGTCTCCCGATCACATGGTTGATCATACTCTAGGTTCCACATGCATGTTTTAGCTGAAGGAAGAATACCTTAAACCTGGGTAGTTGAAACCCGTGGAATGGGTACCATGCAATATGACTTCAAAGGGTCTTCATTTGCTCACCGAACCTCTCCAATCCTATCACTGCTGCGTTTACGTCCCTGTACACATGCTTGATTCTCTTTCGGAGACATAGCAATCCATAGGTTTTAAGATACTTAAGAGTCAGGTACACTCTTAGGCGTTTAATATGCGGTGTTGAGTCCATTTCGTTGAGCAAGGAGTAGCTCTTGTCTATTCCATATTTGGCTTAAGGAACTTTATCTGTGCTCATTTCAATCTCTGGTTTTATGCAGCACCCCAACTCACCTTTACCCTTAAACAAGCATAAGTTGGTTTTCTAAATTTGAGACCCTGTTCTGTTCTGTAATTCAGTTCCTGTGTAGCCAAGTTTACATTCCGTGTATTACTGATATCTTATGATGTTTCTTTTTCTGTGTGACTTATTTCAGTTAGAATCATCGTACCTGAATCCACTCATTGTGCTGCTACGGGCCTGATGACATAGATTTCACTTCTGAGTGATACTGCATTGTACGTAAGTACCACAAGTTCTTTATCCATTTTTCACTTTCTCTGATATTGAACTTGTACGGTAAACGAGGTTCTTGTAAACAGAGGCGTCCCAAACATTGGGGTGGCTGTATCTTTTGGATTTTAATTTCCCTAAGCTATAGGACCATAAGTGGAAGTGCCCTAGGCTCTGTTGCTTTGTTTTTTAGATGTTTCAGGAAACACCATACACTTCTCCCGAGTGTCTGTTGGCAATTTACATCCCGCCCATCAGCATAACAAGGCTCCCAGTTCTCCATGGCCTGTCCTGCCTTTCTGGATTTTACACTTTTTTCAGATGGCCCTTTTGACCGGGGGGAAGTGAGACTTCATTGTAGTGCAGATTTCCTTTGCAAGCTTGCTTGGTTGGCCAAAAAGGGCGTATGCGTTTTTTCCTGAATATATTCAGGAAAAAACGCATACGCCCTTTTTGGCCAAGTGCATCATTGTGGACGTTCTGCCTCTTTTCCTATGCTTTCAATGCAATTCCAGTCTACCTCCTGAAATCGGTTTCCTGCAATTCTGCCCCGCTTTCAAGTCCTCTTGGCAGCCTTACTTCAGTATATTTTTGGACGATAGTTGTCATTTATAACTCTGCAGGTTTGTGAATTACAGTGCCCCTGAGCTCCTTTCTTCAACTCGCTTTCTTGTGAGCTGGCCGCAACACCGCAGGATGGCTTCAGGCCCTAATCTGGTTCCGGCACGGCACGCTGAGCCTTTGGTTATTTCCTCTTCCTGGTGGGAAATGAGAGTTAAATTTGCCCGTCCAGACACCTCCAGCTAGTCTCTCATTGGTTCTCGCTATTCCTGTTCATCTTCCGCAGAAATTGCAAACTGGGCCAAACAGGAGGTTAAAGGGACTGACTCTCCAAGTCGGGAGAGTGTTAGTAAAGCGTCTGGAATGTTGCACCCGAGTACCAGGGTACGAAAACTGAGACATATTTGAACACGTCTCCCGATCACATGGTTGATCATACTCTAGGTTCCACATGCATGTTTTAGCTGAAGGAAGAATACCTTAAACCTGGGTAGTTGAAACCCGTGGAATGGGTACCATGCAATATGACTTCAAAGGGTCTTCATTTGCTCACCGAACCTCTCCAATCCTATCACTGCTGCGTTTATGTCCCTGTACACATGCTTGATTCTCTTTCGGAGACATAGCAATCCATAGGTTTTAAGATACTTAAGAGTCAGGTACACTCTTAGGCGTTTAATATGCGGTGTTGAGTCCATTTCGTTGAGCAAGGAGTAGCTCTTGTCTATTCCATATTTGGCTTAAGGAACTTTATCTGTGCTCATTTCAATCTCTGGTTTTATGCAGCACCCCAACTCACCTTTCCCCTTAAACAAGCATAAGTTGGTTTTCTAAATTTGAGACCCTGTTCTGTTCTGTAATTCAGTTCCTGTGTAGCCAAGTTTACATTCCGTGTATTAGTGATATCTTATGATGTTTCTTTTTCTGTGTGACTTATTTCAGTTAGAATCATCGTACCTGAATCCACTCATTGTGCTGCTACGGGCCTGATGACATAGATTTCACTGCTGAGTGATACTGCATTGTACGTAAGTACCACAAGTTCTTTATCCATTTTTCACTTTCTGTGATATTGAACTTGTACGGTAAACGAGGTTCTTGTAAACAGAGGCGTCCCAAACATTGGGGTGGCTGTATCTTTTTGATTTTAATTTCCCTAAGCTATAGGACCATAAGTGGAAGTGCCCTAGGCTCTGTTGCTTTGTTTTTTAGATGTTTCAGGAAACACCATACACTTCTCCCGAGTGGCTGTTGGCAATTTACATCCCGCCCATCAGCATAACAAGGCTCCCAGTTCTCCATGGCCTGTCCTGCCTTTCTGGATTTTACACTTTTTTCAGATGGCCCTTTTGACCGGGGGGAAGTGAGACTTCATTGTAGTGCAGATTTCCTTTGCAAGCTTGCTTGGTTGGCCAAAAAGGGCGTATGCGTTTTTTCCTGAATATATTCAGGAAAAAACGCATACGCCCTTTTTGGCCAAGTGCATCATTGTGGACGTTCTGCCTCTTTTCCTATGCTTTCAATGCAATTCCAGTCTACCTCCTGAAATCGGTTTCCTGCAATTCTGCCCCGCTTTCAAGTCCTCTTGGCAGCCTTACTTCAGTATATTTTTGGACGATAGTTGTCATTTATAACTCTGCAGGTTTGTGAATTACAGTGCCCCTGAGCTCCTTTCTTCAACTCGCTTTCTTGTGAGCTGGCCGCAACACCGCAGGATGGCTTCAGGCCCTAATCTGGTTCCGGCACGGCACGCTGAGCCTTTGGTTATTTCCTCTTCCTGGTGGGAAATGAGAGTTAAATTTGCCCGTCCAGACACCTCCAGCTAGTCTCTCATTGGTTCTCGCTATTCCTGTTCATCTTCCGCAGAAATTGCAAACTGGGCCAAACAGGAGGTTAAAGGGACTGACTCTCCAAGTCGGGAGAGTGTTAGTAAAGCGTCTGGAATGTTGCACCCGAGTACCAGGGTACGAAAACTGAGACATATTTGAACACGTCTCCCGATCACATGGTTGATCATACTCTAGGTTCCACATGCATGTTTTAGCTGAAGGAAGAATACCTTAAACCTGGGTAGTTGAAACCCGTGGAATGGGTACCATGCAATATGACTTCAAAGGGTCTTCATTTGCTCACCGAACCTCTCCAATCCTATCACTGCTGCGTTTACGTCCCTGTACACATGCTTGATTCTCTTTCGGAGACATAGCAATCCATAGGTTTTAAGATACTTAAGAGTCAGGTACACTCTTAGGCGTTTAATATGCGGTGTTGAGTCCATTTCGTTGAGCAAGGAGTAGCTCTTGTCTATTCCATATTTGGCTTAAGGAACTTTATCTGTGCTCATTTCAATCTCTGGTTTTATGCAGCACCCCAACTCACCTTTCCCCTTAAACAAGCATAAGTTGGTTTTCTAAATTTGAGACCCTGTTCTGTTCTGTAATTCAGTTCCTGTGTAGCCAAGTTTACATTCCGTGTATTACTGATATCTTATGATGTTTCTTTTTCTGTGTGACTTATTTCAGTTAGAATCATCGTACCTGAATCCACTCATTGTGCTGCTACGGGCCTGATGACATAGATTTCACTTCTGAGTGATACTGCATTGTACGTAAGTACCACAAGTTCTTTATCCATTTTTCACTTTCTCTGATATTGAACTTGTACGGTAAACGAGGTTCTTGTAAACAGAGGCGTCCCAAACATTGGGGTGGCTGTATCTTTTGGATTTTAATTTCCCTAAGCTATAGGACCATAAGTGGAAGTGCCCTAGGCTCTGTTGCTTTGTTTTTTAGATGTTTCAGGAAACACCATACACTTCTCCCGAGTGTCTGTTGGCAATTTACATCCCGCCCATCAGCATAACAAGGCTCCCAGTTCTCCATGGCCTGTCCTGCGTTTCTGGATTTTACACTTTTTTCAGATGGCCCTTTTGACCGGGGGGAAGTGACACTTCATTGTAGTGCAGATTTCCTTTGCAAGCTTGCTTGGTTGGCCAAAAAGGGCGTATGCGTTTTTTCCTGAATATATTCAGGAAAAAACGCATACGCCCTTTTTGGCCAAGTGCAGCATTGTGGACGTTCTGCCTCTTTTCCTATGCTTTCAATGCAATTCCAATCTACCTCCTGAAACGGTTTCCTGCAATTCTGCCCCGCTTTCAAGTCCTCTTGGCAGCCTTACTTCAGTATATTTTTGGACGATAGTTGTCATTTATAACTCTGCAGGTTTGTGAATTACAGTGCCCCTGAGCTCCTTTCTTCAACTCGTTTTCTTGTGAGCTGGCCGCAACACCGCAGGATGGCTTCAGGCCCTAATCTGGTTCCGGCACGGCACGCTGAGCCTTTGGTTATTTCCTCTTCCTGGTGGGAAATGAGAGTTAAATTTGCCCGTCCAGACACCTCCAGCTAGTCTCTCATTGGTTCTCGCTATTCCTGTTCATCTTCCGCAGAAATTGCAAACTGGGCCAAACAGGAGGTTAAAGGGACTGACTCTCCAAGTCGGGAGAGTGTTAGTAAAGCGTCTGGAATGTTGCACCCGAGTACCAGGGTACGAAAACTGAGACATATTTGAACACGTCTCCCGATCACATGGTTGATCATACTCTAGGTTCCACATGCATGTTTTAGCTGAAGGAAGAATACCTTAAACCTGGGTAGTTGAAACCCGTGGAATGGGTACCATGCAATATGACTTCAAAGGGTCTTCATTTGCTCACCGAACCTCTCCAATCCTATCACTGCTGCGTTTACGTCCCTGTACACATGCTTGATTCTCTTTCGGAGACATAGCAATCCATAGGTTTTAAGATACTTAAGAGTCAGGTACATTCTTAGGCGTTTAATATGCGGTGTTGAGTCCATTTCGTTGAGCAAGGAGTAGCTCTTGTCTATTCCATATTTGGCTTAAGGAACTTTATCTGTGCTCATTTCAATCTCTGGTTTTATGCAGCACCCCAACTCACCTTTCCCCTTAAACAAGCATAAGTTGGTTTTCTAAATTTGAGACCCTGTTCTGTTCTGTAATTCAGTTCCTGTGTAGCCAAGTTTACATTCCGTGTATTAGTGATATCTTATGATGTTTCTTTTTCTGTGTGACTTATTTCAGTTAGAATCATCGTACCTGAATCCACTCATTGTGCTGCTACGGGCCTGATGACATAGATTTCACTGCTGAGTGATACTGCATTGTACGTAAGTACCACAAGTTCTTTATCCATTTTTCACTTTCTGTGATATTGAACTTGTACGGTAAACGAGGTTCTTGTAAACAGAGGCGTCCCAAACATTGGGGTGGCTGTATCTTTTTGATTTTAATTTCCCTAAGCTATAGGACCATAAGTGGAAGTGCCCTAGGCTCTGTTGCTTTGTTTTTTAGATGTTTCAGGAAACACCATACACTTCTCCCGAGTGTCTGTTGGCAATTTACATCCCGCCCATCAGCATAACAAGGCTCCCAGTTCTCCATGGCCTGTCCTGCCTTTCTGGATTTTACACTTTTTTCAGATGGCCCTTTTGACCGGGGGGAAGTGAGACTTCATTGTAGTGCAGATTTCCTTTGCAAGCTTGCTTGGTTGGCCAAAAAGGGCGTATGCGTTTTTTCCTGAATATATTCAGGAAAAAACGCATACGCCCTTTTTGGCCAAGTGCATCATTGTGGACGTTCTGCCTCTTTTCCTATGCTTTCGATGCAATTCCAGTCTACCTCCTGAAATCGGTTTCCTGCAATTCTGCCCCGCTTTCAAGTCCTCTTGGCAGCCTTACTTCAGTATATTTTTGGACGATAGTTGTCATTTATAACTCTGCAGGTTTCTGAATTACAGTGCCCCTGAGCTCCTTTCTTCAACTCGTTTTCTTGTGAGCTGGCCGCAACACCGCAGGATGGCTTCAGGCCCTAATCTGGTTCCGGCACGGCACGCTGAGCCTTTGGTTATTTCCTCTTCCTGGTGGGAAATGAGAGTTAAATTTGCCCGTCCAGACACCTCCAGCTAGTCTCTCATTGGTTCTCGCTATTCCTGTTCATCTTCCGCAGAAATTGCAAACTGGGCCAAACAGGAGGTTAAAGGGACTGACTCTCCAAGTCGGGAGAGTGTTAGTAAAGCGTCTGGAATGTTGCACCCGAGTACCAGGGTACGAAAACTGAGACATATTTGAACACGTCTCCCGATCACATGGTTGATCATACTCTAGGTTCCACATGCATGTTTTAGCTGAAGGAAGAATACCTTAAACCTGGGTAGTTGAAACCCGTGGAATGGGTACCATGCAATATGACTTCAAAGGGTCTTCATTTGCTCACCGAACCTCTCCAATCCTATCACTGCTGCGTTTATGTCCCTGTACACATGCTTGATTCTCTTTCGGAGACATAGCAATCCATAGGTTTTAAGATACTTAAGAGTCAGGTACATTCTTAGGCGTTTAATATGCGGTGTTGAGTCCATTTCGTTGAGCAAGGAGTAGCTCTTGTCTATTCCATATTTGGCTTAAGGAACTTTATCTGTGCTCATTTCAATCTCTGGTTTTATGCAGCACCCCAACTCACCTTTCCCCTTAAACAAGCATAAGTTGGTTTTCTAAATTTGAGACCCTGTTCTGTTCTGTAATTCAGTTCCTGTGTAGCCAAGTTTACATTCCGTGTATTACTGATATCTTATGATGTTTCTTTTTCTGTGTGACTTATTTCAGTTAGAATCATCGTACCTGAATCCACTCATTGTGCTGCTACGGGCCTGATGACATAGATTTCACTGCTGAGTGATACTGCATTGTACGTAAGTACCACAAGTTCTTTATCCATTTTTCACTTTCTGTGATATTGAACTTGTACGGTAAACGAGGTTCTTGTAAACAGAGGCGTCCCAAACATTGGGGTGGCTGTATCTTTTGGATTTTAATTTCCCTAAGCTATAGGACCATAAGTGGAAGTGCCCTAGGCTCTGTTGCTTTGTTTTTTAGATGTTTCAGGAAACACCATACACTTCTCCCGAGTGTCTGTTGGCAATTTACATCCCGCCCATCAGCATAACAAGGCTCCCAGTTCTCCAGGGCCTGTCCTGCCTTTCTGGATTTTACATTTTTTTCAGATGGCCCTTTTGACCTGGGGGAAATGAGAATTCATTGTAGTGCAGATTTCCTTTGCAAGCTTGCTTGGTTGGCCAAAAAGGGCGAATGCGTTTTTTCCTGAATATATTTAGGAAAAAATGCATACACCCTTTTTGGCCAAGTGCATCATTGTGGACGTTCTGCCTCTTTTCCTATGCTTTCAATGCAATTCCAGTCTACCTCCTGAAATCGGTTTCCTGCAATTCTGCCCCGCTTTCAAGTCCTCTTGGCAGCCTTACTTCAGTATATTTTTGGACGATAGTTGTCATTTATAACTCTGCAGGTTTGTGAATTACAGTGCCCCTGAGCTCCTTTCTTCAACTCGTTTTCTTGTGAGCTGGCCGCAACACCGCAGGATGGCTTCACGCCCTAATCTGGTTCCGGCACGGCACGCTGAGCCTTTGGTTATTTCCTCTTCCTGGTGGGAAATGAGAGTTAAATTTGCCCGTCCAGACACCTCCAGCTAGTCTCTCATTGGTTCTCGCTATTCCTGTTCATCTTCCGCAGAAATTGCAAACTGGGCCAAACAGGAGGTTAAAGGGACTGACTCTCCAAGTCGGGAGAGTGTTAGTAAAGCGTCTGGAATGTTGCACCCGAGTACCAGGGTACGAAAACTGAGACATATTTGAACACGTCTCCCGATCACATGGTTGATCATACTCTAGGTTCCACATGCATGTTTTAGCTGAAGGAAGAATACCTTAAACCTGGGTAGTTGAAACCCGTGGAATGGGTACCATGCAATATGACTTCAAAGGGTCTTCATTTGCTCACCGAACCTCTCCAATCCTATCACTGCTGCGTTTATGTCCCTGTACACATGCTTGATTCTCTTTCGGAGACATAGCAATCCATAGGTTTTAAGATACTTAAGAGTCAGGTACATTCTTAGGCGTTTAATATGCGGTGTTGAGTCCATTTCGTTGAGCAAGGAGTAGCTCTTGTCTATTCCATATTTGGCTTAAGGAACTTTATCTGTGCTCATTTCAATCTCTGGTTTTATGCAGCACCCCAACTCACCTTTCCCCTTAAACAAGCATAAGTTGGTTTTCTAAATTTGAGACCCTGTTCTGTTCTGTAATTCAGTTCCTGTGTAGCCAAGTTTACATTCCGTGTATTAGTGATATCTTATGATGTTTCTTTTTCTGTGTGACTTATTTCAGTTAGAATCATCGTACCTGAATCCACTCATTGTGCTGCTACGGGCCTGATGACTTAGATTTCACTGCTGAGTGATACTGCATTGTACGTAAGTACCACAAGTTCTTTATCCATTTTTCACTTTCTGTGATATTGAACTTGTACGGTAAACGAGGTTCTTGTAAACAGAGGCGTCCCAAACATTGGGGTGGCTGTATCTTTTTGATTTTAATTTCCCTAAGCTATAGGACCATAAGTGGAAGTGCCCTAGGCTCTGTTGCTTTGTTTTTTAGATGTTTCAGGAAACACCATACACTTCTCCCGAGTGTCTGTTGGCAATTTACATCCCGCCCATCAGTATAACAAGGCTCCCAGTTCTCCATGGCCTGTCCTGCCTTTCTGGATTTTACACTTTTTTCAGATGGCCCTTTTGACCGGGGGGAAGTGAGACTTCATTGTAGTGCAGATTTCCTTTGCAAGCTTGCTTGGTTGGCCAAAAAGGGCGTATGCGTTTTTTCCTGAATATATTCAGGAAAAAATGCATACGCCCTTTTTGGCCAAGTGCATCATTGTGGACGTTCTGCCTCTTTTCCTATGCTTTCAATGCAATTCCAGTCTACCTCCTGAAATCGGTTTCCTGCAATTCTGCCCCGCTTTCAAGTCCTCTTGGCAGCCTTACTTCAGTATATTTTTGGACGATAGTTGTCATTTATAACTCTGCAGGTTTGTGAATTACAGTGCCCCTGAGCTCCTTTCTTCAACTCGCTTTCTTGTGAGCTGGCCGCAACACCGCAGGATGGCTTCAGGCCCTAATCTGGTTCCGGCACGGCACGCTGACCCTTTGGTTATTTCCTCTTCCTGGTGGGAAATGAGAGTTAAATTTGCCCGTCCAGACACCTCCAGCTAGTCTCTCATTGGTTCTCGCTATTCCTGTAAATCTTCCGCAGAAATTGCAAACTGGGCCAAACAGGAGGTTAAAGGGACTGACTCTCCAAGTCGGGAGAGTGTTAGTAAAGCGTCTGGAATGTTGCACCCGAGTACCAGGGTACGAAAACTGAGACATATTTGAACACGTCTCCCGATCACATGGTTGATCATACTCTAGGTTCCACATGCATGTTTTAGCTGAAGGAAGAATACCTTAAACCTGGGTAGTTGAAACCCGTGGAATGGGTACCATGCAATATGACTTCAAAGGGTCTTCATTTGCTCACCGAACCTCTCCAATCCTATCACTGCTGCGTTTACGTCCCTGTACACATGCTTGATTCTCTTTCGGAGACATAGCAATCCATAGGTTTTAAGATACTTAAGAGTCAGGTACACTCTTAGGCGTTTAATATGCGGTGTTGAGTCCATTTCGTTGAGCAAGGAGTAGCTCTTGTCTATTCCATATTTGGCTTAAGGAACTTTATCTGTGCTCATTTCAATCTCTGGTTTTATGCAGCACCCCAACTCACCTTTCCCCTTAAACAAGCATAAGTTGGTTTTCTAAATTTGAGACCCTGTTCTGTTCTGTAATTCAGTTCCTGTGTAGCCAAGTTTACATTCCGTGTATTACTGATATCTTATGATGTTTCTTTTTCTGTGTGACTTATTTCAGTTAGAATCATCGTACCTGAATCCACTCATTGTGCTGCTACGGGCCTGATGACATAGATTTCACTTCTGAGTGATACTGCATTGTACGTAAGTACCACAAGTTCTTTATCCATTTTTCACTTTCTCTGATATTGAACTTGTACGGTAAACGAGGTTCTTGTAAACAGAGGCGTCCCAAACATTGGGGTGGCTGTATCTTTTGGATTTTAATTTCCCTAAGCTATAGGACCATAAGTGGAAGTGCCCTAGGCTCTGTTGCTTTGTTTTTTAGATGTTTCAGGAAACACCATACACTTCTCCCGAGTGTCTGTTGGCAATTTACATCCCGCCCATCAGCATAACAAGGCTCCCAGTTCTCCATGGCCTGTCCTGCGTTTCTGGATTTTACACTTTTTTCAGATGGCCCTTTTGACCGGGGGGAAGTGACACTTCATTGTAGTGCAGATTTCCTTTGCAAGCTTGCTTGGTTGGCCAAAAAGGGCGTATGCGTTTTTTCCTGAATATATTCAGGAAAAAACGCATACGCCCTTTTTGGCCAAGTGCAGCATTGTGGACGTTCTGCCTCTTTTCCTATGCTTTCAATGCAATTCCAATCTACCTCCTGAAACGGTTTCCTGCAATTCTGCCCCGCTTTCAAGTCCTCTTGGCAGCCTTACTTCAGTATATTTTTGGACGATAGTTGTCATTTATAACTCTGCAGGTTTGTGAATTACAGTGCCCCTGAGCTCCTTTCTTCAACTCGTTTTCTTGTGAGCTGGCCGCAACACCGCAGGATGGCTTCAGGCCCTAATCTGGTTCCGGCACGGCACGCTGAGCCTTTGGTTATTTCCTCTTCCTGGTGGGAAATGAGAGTTAAATTTGCCCGTCCAGACACCTCCAGCTAGTCTCTCATTGGTTCTCGCTATTCCTGTTCATCTTCCGCAGAAATTGCAAACTGGGCCAAACAGGAGGTTAAAGGGACTGACTCTCCAAGTCGGGAGAGTGTTAGTAAAGCGTCTGGAATGTTGCACCCGAGTACCAGGGTACGAAAACTGAGACATATTTGAACACGTCTCCCGATCACATGGTTGATCATACTCTAGGTTCCACATGCATGTTTTAGCTGAAGGAAGAATACCTTAAACCTGGGTAGTTGAAACCCGTGGAATGGGTACCATGCAATATGACTTCAAAGGGTCTTCATTTGCTCACCGAACCTCTCCAATCCTATCACTGCTGCGTTTACGTCCCTGTACACATGCTTGATTCTCTTTCGGAGACATAGCAATCCATAGGTTTTAAGATACTTAAGAGTCAGGTACATTCTTAGGCGTTTAATATGCGGTGTTGAGTCCATTTCGTTGAGCAAGGAGTAGCTCTTGTCTATTCCATATTTGGCTTAAGGAACTTTATCTGTGCTCATTTCAATCTCTGGTTTTATGCAGCACCCCAACTCACCTTTCCCCTTAAACAAGCATAAGTTGGTTTTCTAAATTTGAGACCCTGTTCTGTTCTGTAATTCAGTTCCTGTGTAGCCAAGTTTACATTCCGTGTATTAGTGATATCTTATGATGTTTCTTTTTCTGTGTGACTTATTTCAGTTAGAATCATCGTACCTGAATCCACTCATTGTGCTGCTACGGGCCTGATGACATAGATTTCACTGCTGAGTGATACTGCATTGTACGTAAGTACCACAAGTTCTTTATCCATTTTTCACTTTCTGTGATATTGAACTTGTACGGTAAACGAGGTTCTTGTAAACAGAGGCGTCCCAAACATTGGGGTGGCTGTATCTTTTTGATTTTAATTTCCCTAAGCTATAGGACCATAAGTGGAAGTGCCCTAGGCTCTGTTGCTTTGTTTTTTAGATGTTTCAGGAAACACCATACACTTCTCCCGAGTGTCTGTTGGCAATTTACATCCCGCCCATCAGCATAACAAGGCTCCCAGTTCTCCATGGCCTGTCCTGCCTTTCTGGATTTTACACTTTTTTCAGATGGCCCTTTTGACCGGGGGGAAGTGAGACTTCATTGTAGTGCAGATTTCCTTTGCAAGCTTGCTTGGTTGGCCAAAAAGGGCGTATGCGTTTTTTCCTGAATATATTCAGGAAAAAACGCATACGCCCTTTTTGGCCAAGTGCATCATTGTGGACGTTCTGCCTCTTTTCCTATGCTTTCGATGCAATTCCAGTCTACCTCCTGAAATCGGTTTCCTGCAATTCTGCCCCGCTTTCAAGTCCTCTTGGCAGCCTTACTTCAGTATATTTTTGGACGATAGTTGTCATTTATAACTCTGCAGGTTTCTGAATTACAGTGCCCCTGAGCTCCTTTCTTCAACTCGTTTTCTTGTGAGCTGGCCGCAACACCGCAGGATGGCTTCAGGCCCTAATCTGGTTCCGGCACGGCACGCTGAGCCTTTGGTTATTTCCTCTTCCTGGTGGGAAATGAGAGTTAAATTTGCCCGTCCAGACACCTCCAGCTAGTCTCTCATTGGTTCTCGCTATTCCTGTTCATCTTCCGCAGAAATTGCAAACTGGGCCAAACAGGAGGTTAAAGGGACTGACTCTCCAAGTCGGGAGAGTGTTAGTAAAGCGTCTGGAATGTTGCACCCGAGTACCAGGGTACGAAAACTGAGACATATTTGAACACGTCTCCCGATCACATGGTTGATCATACTCTAGGTTCCACATGCATGTTTTAGCTGAAGGAAGAATACCTTAAACCTGGGTAGTTGAAACCCGTGGAATGGGTACCATGCAATATGACTTCAAAGGGTCTTCATTTGCTCACCGAACCTCTCCAATCCTATCACTGCTGCGTTTATGTCCCTGTACACATGCTTGATTCTCTTTCGGAGACATAGCAATCCATAGGTTTTAAGATACTTAAGAGTCAGGTACATTCTTAGGCGTTTAATATGCGGTGTTGAGTCCATTTCGTTGAGCAAGGAGTAGCTCTTGTCTATTCCATATTTGGCTTAAGGAACTTTATCTGTGCTCATTTCAATCTCTGGTTTTATGCAGCACCCCAACTCACCTTTCCCCTTAAACAAGCATAAGTTGGTTTTCTAAATTTGAGACCCTGTTCTGTTCTGTAATTCAGTTCCTGTGTAGCCAAGTTTACATTCCGTGTATTACTGATATCTTATGATGTTTCTTTTTCTGTGTGACTTATTTCAGTTAGAATCATCGTACCTGAATCCACTCATTGTGCTGCTACGGGCCTGATGACATAGATTTCACTGCTGAGTGATACTGCATTGTACGTAAGTACCACAAGTTCTTTATCCATTTTTCACTTTCTGTGATATTGAACTTGTACGGTAAACGAGGTTCTTGTAAACAGAGGCGTCCCAAACATTGGGGTGGCTGTATCTTTTGGATTTTAATTTCCCTAAGCTATAGGACCATAAGTGGAAGTGCCCTAGGCTCTGTTGCTTTGTTTTTTAGATGTTTCAGGAAACACCATACACTTCTCCCGAGTGTCTGTTGGCAATTTACATCCCGCCCATCAGCATAACAAGGCTCCCAGTTCTCCAGGGCCTGTCCTGCCTTTCTGGATTTTACATTTTTTTCAGATGGCCCTTTTGACCTGGGGGAAATGAGAATTCATTGTAGTGCAGATTTCCTTTGCAAGCTTGCTTGGTTGGCCAAAAAGGGCGAATGCGTTTTTTCCTGAATATATTTAGGAAAAAATGCATACACCCTTTTTGGCCAAGTGCATCATTGTGGACGTTCTGCCTCTTTTCCTATGCTTTCAATGCAATTCCAGTCTACCTCCTGAAATCGGTTTCCTGCAATTCTGCCCCGCTTTCAAGTCCTCTTGGCAGCCTTACTTCAGTATATTTTTGGACGATAGTTGTCATTTATAACTCTGCAGGTTTGTGAATTACAGTGCCCCTGAGCTCCTTTCTTCAACTCGTTTTCTTGTGAGCTGGCCGCAACACCGCAGGATGGCTTCACGCCCTAATCTGGTTCCGGCACGGCACGCTGAGCCTTTGGTTATTTCCTCTTCCTGGTGGGAAATGAGAGTTAAATTTGCCCGTCCAGACACCTCCAGCTAGTCTCTCATTGGTTCTCGCTATTCCTGTTCATCTTCCGCAGAAATTGCAAACTGGGCCAAACAGGAGGTTAAAGGGACTGACTCTCCAAGTCGGGAGAGTGTTAGTAAAGCGTCTGGAATGTTGCACCCGAGTACCAGGGTACGAAAACTGAGACATATTTGAACACGTCTCCCGATCACATGGTTGATCATACTCTAGGTTCCACATGCATGTTTTAGCTGAAGGAAGAATACCTTAAACCTGGGTAGTTGAAACCCGTGGAATGGGTACCATGCAATATGACTTCAAAGGGTCTTCATTTGCTCACCGAACCTCTCCAATCCTATCACTGCTGCGTTTATGTCCCTGTACACATGCTTGATTCTCTTTCGGAGACATAGCAATCCATAGGTTTTAAGATACTTAAGAGTCAGGTACATTCTTAGGCGTTTAATATGCGGTGTTGAGTCCATTTCGTTGAGCAAGGAGTAGCTCTTGTCTATTCCATATTTGGCTTAAGGAACTTTATCTGTGCTCATTTCAATCTCTGGTTTTATGCAGCACCCCAACTCACCTTTCCCCTTAAACAAGCATAAGTTGGTTTTCTAAATTTGAGACCCTGTTCTGTTCTGTAATTCAGTTCCTGTGTAGCCAAGTTTACATTCCGTGTATTAGTGATATCTTATGATGTTTCTTTTTCTGTGTGACTTATTTCAGTTAGAATCATCGTACCTGAATCCACTCATTGTGCTGCTACGGGCCTGATGACTTAGATTTCACTGCTGAGTGATACTGCATTGTACGTAAGTACCACAAGTTCTTTATCCATTTTTCACTTTCTGTGATATTGAACTTGTACGGTAAACGAGGTTCTTGTAAACAGAGGCGTCCCAAACATTGGGGTGGCTGTATCTTTTTGATTTTAATTTCCCTAAGCTATAGGACCATAAGTGGAAGTGCCCTAGGCTCTGTTGCTTTGTTTTTTAGATGTTTCAGGAAACACCATACACTTCTCCCGAGTGTCTGTTGGCAATTTACATCCCGCCCATCAGTATAACAAGGCTCCCAGTTCTCCATGGCCTGTCCTGCCTTTCTGGATTTTACACTTTTTTCAGATGGCCCTTTTGACCGGGGGGAAGTGAGACTTCATTGTAGTGCAGATTTCCTTTGCAAGCTTGCTTGGTTGGCCAAAAAGGGCGTATGCGTTTTTTCCTGAATATATTTAGGAAAAAATGCATACGCCCTTTTTGGCCAAGTGCATCATTGTGGACGTTCTGCCTCTTTTCCTATGCTTTCAATGCAATTCCAGTCTACCTCCTGAAATCGGTTTCCTGCAATTCTGCCCCGCTTTCAAGTCCTCTTGGCAGCCTTACTTCAGTATATTTTTGGACGATAGTTGTCATTTATAACTCTGCAGGTTTGTGAATTACAGTGCCCCTGAGCTCCTTTCTTCAACTCGCTTTCTTGTGAGCTGGCCGCAACACCGCAGGATGGCTTCAGGCCCTAATCTGGTTCCGGCACGGCACGCTGACCCTTTGGTTATTTCCTCTTCCTGGTGGGAAATGAGAGTTAAATTTGCCCGTCCAGACACCTCCAGCTAGTCTCTCATTGGTTCTCGCTATTCCTGTAAATCTTCCGCAGAAATTGCAAACTGGGCCAAACAGGAGGTTAAAGGGACTGACTCTCCAAGTCGGGAGAGTGTTAGTAAAGCGTCTGGAATGTTGCACCCGAGTACCAGGGTACGAAAACTGAGACATATTTGAACACGTCTCCCGATCACATGGTTGATCATACTCTAGGTTCCACATGCATGTTTTAGCTGAAGGAAGAATACCTTAAACCTGGGTAGTTGAAACCCGTGGAATGGGTACCATGCAATATGACTTCAAAGGGTCTTCATTTGCTCACCGAACCTCTCCAATCCTATCACTGCTGCGTTTACGTCCCTGTACACATGCTTGATTCTCTTTCGGAGACATAGCAATCCATAGGTTTTAAGATACTTAAGAGTCAGGTACACTCTTAGGCGTTTAATATGCGGTGTTGAGTCCATTTCGTTGAGCAAGGAGTAGCTCTTGTCTATTCCATATTTGGCTTAAGGAACTTTATCTGTGCTCATTTCAATCTCTGGTTTTATGCAGCACCCCAACTCACCTTTCCCCTTAAACAAGCATAAGTTGGTTTTCTAAATTTGAGACCCTGTTCTGTTCTGTAATTCAGTTCCTGTGTAGCCAAGTTTACATTCCGTGTATTACTGATATCTTATGATGTTTCTTTTTCTGTGTGACTTATTTCAGTTAGAATCATCGTACCTGAATCCACTCATTGTGCTGCTACGGGCCTGATGACATAGATTTCACTTCTGAGTGATACTGCATTGTACGTAAGTACCACAAGTTCTTTATCCATTTTTCACTTTCTCTGATATTGAACTTGTACGGTAAACGAGGTTCTTGTAAACAGAGGCGTCCCAAACATTGGGGTGGCTGTATCTTTTGGATTTTAATTTCCCTAAGCTATAGGACCATAAGTGGAAGTGCCCTAGGCTCTGTTGCTTTGTTTTTTAGATGTTTCAGGAAACACCATACACTTCTCCCGAGTGTCTGTTGGCAATTTACATCCCGCCCATCAGCATAACAAGGCTCCCAGTTCTCCATGGCCTGTCCTGCGTTTCTGGATTTTACACTTTTTTCAGATGGCCCTTTTGACCGGGGGGAAGTGACACTTCATTGTAGTGCAGATTTCCTTTGCAAGCTTGCTTGGTTGGCCAAAAAGGGCGTATGCGTTTTTTCCTGAATATATTCAGGAAAAAACGCATACGCCCTTTTTGGCCAAGTGCAGCATTGTGGACGTTCTGCCTCTTTTCCTATGCTTTCAATGCAATTCCAATCTACCTCCTGAAACGGTTTCCTGCAATTCTGCCCCGCTTTCAAGTCCTCTTGGCAGCCTTACTTCAGTATATTTTTGGACGATAGTTGTCATTTATAACTCTGCAGGTTTGTGAATTACAGTGCCCCTGAGCTCCTTTCTTCAACTCGTTTTCTTGTGAGCTGGCCGCAACACCGCAGGATGGCTTCAGGCCCTAATCTGGTTCCGGCACGGCACGCTGAGCCTTTGGTTATTTCCTCTTCCTGGTGGGAAATGAGAGTTAAATTTGCCCGTCCAGACACCTCCAGCTAGTCTCTCATTGGTTCTCGCTATTCCTGTTCATCTTCCGCAGAAATTGCAAACTGGGCCAAACAGGAGGTTAAAGGGACTGACTCTCCAAGTCGGGAGAGTGTTAGTAAAGCGTCTGGAATGTTGCACCCGAGTACCAGGGTACGAAAACTGAGACATATTTGAACACGTCTCCCGATCACATGGTTGATCATACTCTAGGTTCCACATGCATGTTTTAGCTGAAGGAAGAATACCTTAAACCTGGGTAGTTGAAACCCGTGGAATGGGTACCATGCAATATGACTTCAAAGGGTCTTCATTTGCTCACCGAACCTCTCCAATCCTATCACTGCTGCGTTTACGTCCCTGTACACATGCTTGATTCTCTTTCGGAGACATAGCAATCCATAGGTTTTAAGATACTTAAGAGTCAGGTACATTCTTAGGCGTTTAATATGCGGTGTTGAGTCCATTTCGTTGAGCAAGGAGTAGCTCTTGTCTATTCCATATTTGGCTTAAGGAACTTTATCTGTGCTCATTTCAATCTCTGGTTTTATGCAGCACCCCAACTCACCTTTCCCCTTAAACAAGCATAAGTTGGTTTTCTAAATTTGAGACCCTGTTCTGTTCTGTAATTCAGTTCCTGTGTAGCCAAGTTTACATTCCGTGTATTAGTGATATCTTATGATGTTTCTTTTTCTGTGTGACTTATTTCAGTTAGAATCATCGTACCTGAATCCACTCATTGTGCTGCTACGGGCCTGATGACATAGATTTCACTGCTGAGTGATACTGCATTGTACGTAAGTACCACAAGTTCTTTATCCATTTTTCACTTTCTGTGATATTGAACTTGTACGGTAAACGAGGTTCTTGTAAACAGAGGCGTCCCAAACATTGGGGTGGCTGTATCTTTTTGATTTTAATTTCCCTAAGCTATAGGACCATAAGTGGAAGTGCCCTAGGCTCTGTTGCTTTGTTTTTTAGATGTTTCAGGAAACACCATACACTTCTCCCGAGTGTCTGTTGGCAATTTACATCCCGCCCATCAGCATAACAAGGCTCCCAGTTCTCCATGGCCTGTCCTGCCTTTCTGGATTTTACACTTTTTTCAGATGGCCCTTTTGACCGGGGGGAAGTGAGACTTCATTGTAGTGCAGATTTCCTTTGCAAGCTTGCTTGGTTGGCCAAAAAGGGCGTATGCGTTTTTTCCTGAATATATTCAGGAAAAAACGCATACGCCCTTTTTGGCCAAGTGCATCATTGTGGACGTTCTGCCTCTTTTCCTATGCTTTCGATGCAATTCCAGTCTACCTCCTGAAATCGGTTTCCTGCAATTCTGCCCCGCTTTCAAGTCCTCTTGGCAGCCTTACTTCAGTATATTTTTGGACGATAGTTGTCATTTATAACTCTGCAGGTTTCTGAATTACAGTGCCCCTGAGCTCCTTTCTTCAACTCGTTTTCTTGTGAGCTGGCCGCAACACCGCAGGATGGCTTCAGGCCCTAATCTGGTTCCGGCACGGCACGCTGAGCCTTTGGTTATTTCCTCTTCCTGGTGGGAAATGAGAGTTAAATTTGTCCGTCCAGACACCTCCAGCTAGTCTCTCATTGGTTCTCGCTATTCCTGTTCATCTTCCGCAGAAATTGCAAACTGGGCCAAACAGGAGGTTAAAGGGACTGACTCTCCAAGTCGGGAGAGTGTTAGTAAAGCGTCTGGAATGTTGCACCCGAGTACCAGGGTACGAAAACTGAGACATATTTGAACACGTCTCCCGATCACATGGTTGATCATACTCTAGGTTCCACATGCATGTTTTAGCTGAAGGAAGAATACCTTAAACCTGGGTAGTTGAAACCCGTGGAATGGGTACCATGCAATATGACTTCAAAGGGTCTTCATTTGCTCACCGAACCTCTCCAATCCTATCACTGCTGCGTTTATGTCCCTGTACACATGCTTGATTCTCTTTCGGAGACATAGCAATCCATAGGTTTTAAGATACTTAAGAGTCAGGTACATTCTTAGGCGTTTAATATGCGGTGTTGAGTCCATTTCGTTGAGCAAGGAGTAGCTCTTGTCTATTCCATATTTGGCTTAAGGAACTTTATCTGTGCTCATTTCAATCTCTGGTTTTATGCAGCACCCCAACTCACCTTTACCCTTAAACAAGCATAAGTTGGTTTTCTAAATTTGAGACCCTGTTCTGTTCTGTAATTCAGTTCCTGTGTAGCCAAGTTTACATTCCGTGTATTACTGATATCTTATGATGTTTCTTTTTCTGTGTGACTTATTTCAGTTAGAATCATCGTACCTGAATCCACTCATTGTGCTGCTACGGGCCTGATGACATAGATTTCACTGCTGAGTGATACTGCATTGTACGTAAGTACCACAAGTTCTTTATCCATTTTTCACTTTCTGTGATATTGAACTTGTACGGTAAACGAGGTTCTTGTAAACAGAGGCGTCCCAAACATTGGGGTGGCTGTATCTTTTGGATTTTAATTTCCCTAAGCTATAGGACCATAAGTGGAAGTGCCCTAGGCTCTGTTGCTTTGTTTTTTAGATGTTTCAGGAAACACCATACACTTCTCCCGAGTGTCTGTTGGCAATTTACATCCCGCCCATCAGCATAACAAGGCTCCCAGTTCTCCATGGCCTGTCCTGCCTTTCTGGATTTTACACTTTTTTCAGATGGCCCTTTTGACCGGGGGGAAGTGAGACTTCATTGTAGTGCAGATTTCCTTTGCAAGCTTGCTTGGTTGGCCAAAAAGGGCGTATGCGTTTTTTCCTGAATATATTCAGGAAAAAACGCATACGCCCTTTTTGGCCAAGTGCATCATTGTGGACGTTCTGCCTCTTTTCCTATGCTTTCAATGCAATTCCAGTCTACCTCCTGAAATCGGTTTCCTGCAATTCTGCCCCGCTTTCAAGTCCTCTTGGCAGCCTTACTTCAGTATATTTTTGGACGATAGTTGTCATTTATAACTCTGCAGGTTTGTGAATTACAGTGCCCCTGAGCTCCTTTCTTCAACTCGCTTTCTTGTGAGCTGGCCGCAACACCGCAGGATGGCTTCAGGCCCTAATCTGGTTCCGGCACGGCACGCTGAGCCTTTGGTTATTTCCTCTTCCTGGTGGGAAATGAGAGTTAAATTTGCCCGTCCAGACACCTCCAGCTAGTCTCTCATTGGTTCTCGCTATTCCTGTTCATCTTCCGCAGAAATTGCAAACTGGGCCAAACAGGAGGTTAAAGGGACTGACTCTCCAAGTCGGGAGAGTGTTAGTAAAGCGTCTGGAATGTTGCACCCGAGTACCAGGGTACGAAAACTGAGACATATTTGAACACGTCTCCCGATCACATGGTTGATCATACTCTACGTTCCACATGCATGTTTTAGCTGAAGGAAGAATACCTTAAACCTGGGTAGTTGAAACCCGTGGAATGGGTACCATGCAATATGACTTCAAAGGGTCTTCATTTGCTCACCGAACCTCTCCAATCCTATCACTGCTGCGTTTATGTCCCTGTACACATGCTTGATTCTCTTTCGGAGACATAGCAATCCATAGGTTTTAAGATACTTAAGAGTCAGGTACATTCTTAGGCGTTTAATATGCAGTGTTGAGTCCATTTCGTTGAGCAAGGAGTAGCTCTTGTCTATTCCATATTTGGCTTAAGGAACTTTATCTGTGCTCATTTCAATCTCTGGTTTTATGCAGCACCCCAACTCACCTTTACCCTTAAACAAGCATAAGTTGGTTTTCTAAATTTGAGACCCTGTTCTGTTCTGTAATTCAGTTCCTGTGTAGCCAAGTTTACATTCCGTGTATTACTGATATCTTATGATGTTTCTTTTTCTGTGTGACTTATTTCAGTTAGAATCATCGTACCTGAATCCACTCATTGTGCTGCTACGGGCCTGATGACATAGATTTCACTGCTGAGTGATACTGCATTGTACGTAAGTACCACAAGTTCTTTATCCATTTTTCACTTTCTGTGATATTGAACTTGTACGGTAAACGAGGTTCTTGTAAACAGAGGCGTCCCAAACATTGGGGTGGCTGTATCTTTTTTATTTTAATTTCCCTAAGCTATAGGACCATAAGTGGAAGTGCCCTAGGCTCTGTTGCTTTGTTTTTTAGACGTTTCAGGAAACACCATACACTTCTCCCGAGTGTCTGTTGGCAATTTACATCCCGCCCATCAGCATAACAAGGCTCCCAGTTCTCCATGGCCTGTCCTGCCTTTCTGGATTTTACACTTTTTTCAGATGGCCCTTTTGACCGGGGGGAAGTGAGACTTCATTGTAGTGCAGATGTCCTTTGCAAGCTTGCTTGGTTGGCCAAAAAGGGCGTATGCGTTTTTTCCTGAATATATTCAGGAAAAAACGCATACGCCCTTTTTGGCCAAGTGCATCATTGTGGACGTTCTGCCTCTTTTCCTATGCTTTCAATGCAATTCCAGTCTACCTCCTGAAATCGGTTTCCTGCAATTCTGCCCCGCTTTCAAGTCCTCTTGGCAGCCTTACTTCAGTATATTTTTGGACGATAGTTGTCATTTATAACTCTGCAGGTTTGTGAATTACAGTGCCCCTGAGCTCCTTTCTTCAACTCGCTTTCTTGTGAGCTGGCCGCAACACCGCAGGATGGCTTCAGGCCCTAATCTGGTTCCGGCACGGCACGCTGACCCTTTGGTTATTTCCTCTTCCTGGTGGGAAATGAGAGTTAAATTTGCCCGTCCAGACACCTCCAGCTAGTCTCTCATTGGTTCTCGCTATTCCTGTTCATCTTCCGCAGAAATTGCAAACTGGGCCAAACAGGAGGTTAAAGGGACTGACTCTCCAAGTCGGGAGAGTGTTAGTAAAGCGTCTGGAATGTTGCACCCGAGTACCAGGGTACGAAAACTGAGACATATTTGAACACGTCTCCCGATCACATGGTTGATCATACTCTAGGTTCCACATGCATGTTTTAGCTGAAGGAAGAATACCTTAAACCTGGGTAGTTGAAACCCGTGGAATGGGTACCATGCAATATGACTTCAAAGGGTCTTCATTTGCTCACCGAACCTCTCCAATCCTATCACTGCTGCGTTTATGTCCCTGTACACATGCTTGATTCTCTTTCGGAGACATAGCAATCCATAGGTTTTAAGATACTTAAGAGTCAGGTACATTCTTAGGCGTTTAATATGCGGTGTTGAGTCCATTTCGTTGAGCAAGGAGTAGCTCTTGTCTATTCCATATTTGGCTTAAGGAACTTTATCTGTGCTCATTTCAATCTCTGGTTTTATGCAGCACCCCAACTCACCTTTCCCCTTAAACAAGCATAAGTTGGTTTTCTAAATTTGAGACCCTGTTCTGTTCTGTAATTCAGTTCCTGTGTAGCCAAGTTTACATTCCGTGTATTACTGATATCTTATGATGTTTCTTTTTCTGTGTGACTTATTTCAGTTAGAATCATCGTACCTGAATCCACTCATTGTGCTGCTACGGGCCTGATGACATAGATTTCACTGCTGAGTGATACTGCATTGTACGTAAGTACCACAAGTTCTTTATCCATTTTTCACTTTCTGTGATATTGAACTTGTACGGTAAACGAGGTTCTTGTAAACAGAGGCGTCCCAAACATTGGGGTGGCTGTATCTTTTGGATTTTAATTTCCCTAAGCTATAGGACCATAAGTGGAAGTGCCCTAGGCTCTGTTGCTTTGTTTTTTAGATGTTTCAGGAAACACCATACACTTCTCCCGAGTGTCTGTTGGCAATTTACATCCCGCCCATCAGCATAACAAGGCTCCCAGTTCTCCAGGGCCTGTCCTGCCTTTCTGGATTTTACATTTTTTTCAGATGGCCCTTTTGACCTGGGGGAAATGAGAATTCATTGTAGTGCAGATTTCCTTTGCAAGCTTGCTTGGTTGGCCAAAAAGGGCGAATGCGTTTTTTCCTGAATATATTTAGGAAAAAATGCATACACCCTTTTTGGCCAAGTGCATCATTGTGGACGTTCTGCCTCTTTTCCTATGCTTTCAATGCAATTCCAGTCTACCTCCTGAAATCGGTTTCCTGCAATTCTGCCCCGCTTTCAAGTCCTCTTGGCAGCCTTACTTCAGTATATTTTTGGACGATAGTTGTCATTTATAACTCTGCAGGTTTGTGAATTACAGTGCCCCTGAGCTCCTTTCTTCAACTCGTTTTCTTGTGAGCTGGCCGCAACACCGCAGGATGGCTTCACGCCCTAATCTGGTTCCGGCACGGCACGCTGAGCCTTTGGTTATTTCCTCTTCCTGGTGGGAAATGAGAGTTAAATTTGCCCGTCCAGACACCTCCAGCTAGTCTCTCATTGGTTCTCGCTATTCCTGTTCATCTTCCGCAGAAATTGCAAACTGGGCCAAACAGGAGGTTAAAGGGACTGACTCTCCAAGTGGGGAGAGTGTTAGTAAAGCGTCTGGAATGTTGCACCCGAGTACCAGGGTACGAAAACTGAGACATATTTGAACACGTCTCCCGATCACATGGTTGATCATACTCTAGGTTCCACATGCATGTTTTAGCTGAAGGAAGAATACCTTAAACCTGGGTAGTTGAAACCCGTGGAATGGGTACCATGCAATATGACTTCAAAGGGTCTTCATTTGCTCACCGAACCTCTCCAATCCTATCACTGCTGCGTTTATGTCCCTGTACACATGCTTGATTCTCTTTCGGAGACATAGCAATCCATAGGTTTTAAGATACTTAAGAGTCAGGTACATTCTTAGGCGTTTAATATGCGGTGTTGAGTCCATTTCGTTGAGCAAGGAGTAGCTCTTGTCTATTCCATATTTGGCTTAAGGAACTTTATCTGTGCTCATTTCAATCTCTGGTTTTATGCAGCACCCCAACTCACCTTTACCCTTAAACAAGCATAAGTTGGTTTTCTAAATTTGAGACCCTGTTCTGTTCTGTAATTCAGTTCCTGTGTAGCCAAGTTTACATTCCGTGTATTACTGATATCTTATGATGTTTCTTTTTCTGTGTGACTTATTTCAGTTAGAATCATCGTACCTGAATCCACTCATTGTGCTGCTACGGGCCTGATGACTTAGATTTCACTGCTGAGTGATACTGCATTGTACGTAAGTACCACAAGTTCTTTATCCATTTTTCACTTTCTGTGATATTGAACTTGTACGGTAAATGAGGTTCTTGTAAACAGAGGCGTCCCAAACATTGGGGTGGCTGTATCTTTTTGATTTTAATTTCCCTAAGCTATAGGACCATAAGTGGAAGTGCCCTAGGCTCTGTTGCTTTGTTTTTTAGATGTTTCAGGAAACACCATACACTTCTCCCGAGTGTCTGTTGGCAATTTACATCCCGCCCATCAGTATAACAAGGCTCCCAGTTCTCCATGGCCTGTCCTGCCTTTCTGGATTTTACACTTTTTTCAGATGGCCCTTTTGACCGGGGGGAAGTGAGACTTCATTGTAGTGCAGATTTCCTTTGCAAGCTTGCTTGGTTGGCCAAAAAGGGCGTATGCGTTTTTTCCTGAATATATTTAGGAAAAAATGCATACGCCCTTTTTGGCCAAGTGCATCATTGTGGACGTTCTGCCTCTTTTCCTATGCTTTCAATGCAATTCCAGTCTACCTCCTGAAATCGGTTTCCTGCAATTCTGCCCCGCTTTCAAGTCCTCTTGGCAGCCTTACTTCAGTATATTTTTGGACGATAGTTGTCATTTATAACTCTGCAGGTTTGTGAATTACAGTGCCCCTGAGCTCCTTTCTTCAACTCGTTTTCTTGTGAGCTGGCCGCAACACCGCAGGATGGCTTCAGGCCGTAATCTGGTTCCGGCACGGCACGCTGAGCCTTTGGTTATTTCCTCTTCCTGGTGGGAAATGAGAGTTAAATTTGCCCGTCCAGACACCTCCAGCTAGTCTCTCATTGGTTCTCGCTATTCCTGTTCATCTTCCGCAGAAATTGCAAACTGGGCCAAACAGGAGGTTAAAGGGACTGACTCTCCAAGTGGGGAGAGTGTTAGTAAAGCGTCTGGAATGTTGCACCCGAGTACCAGGGTACGAAAACTGAGACATATTTGAACACGTCTCCCGATCACATGGTTGATCATACTCTAGGTTCCACATGCATGTTTTAGCTGAAGGAAGAATACCTTAAACCTGGGTAGTTGAAACCCGTGGAATGGGTACCATGCAATATGACTTCAAAGGGTCTTCATTTGCTCACCGAACCTCTCCAATCCTATCACTGCTGCGTTTATGTCCCTGTACACATGCTTGATTCTCTTTCGGAGACATAGCAATCCATAGGTTTTAAGATACTTAAGAGTCAGGTACATTCTTAGGCGTTTAATATGCGGTGTTGAGTCCATTTCGTTGAGCAAGGAGTAGCTCTTGTCTATTCCATATTTGGCTTAAGGAACTTTATCTGTGCTCATTTCAATCTCTGGTTTTATGCAGCAGCCCAACTCACCTTTCCCCTTAAACAAGCATAAGTTGGTTTTCTAAATTTGAGACCCTGTTCTGTTCTGTAATTCAGTTCCTGTGTAGCCAAGTTTACATTCCGTGTATTAGTGATATCTTATGATGTTTCTTTTTCTGTGTGACTTATTTCAGTTAGAATCATCGTACCTGAATCCACTCATTGTGCTGCTACGGGCCTGATGACATAGATTTCACTGCTGAGTGATACTGCATTGTACGTAAGTACCACAAGTTCTTTATCCATTTTTCACTTTCTGTGATATTGAACTTGTACGGTAAACGAGGTTCTTGTAAACAGAGGCGTCCCAAACATTGGGGTGGCTGTATCTTTTTGATTTTAATTTCCCTAAGCTATAGGACCATAAGTGGAAGTGCCCTAGGCTCTGTTGCTTTGTTTTTTAGATGTTTCAGGAAACACCATACACTTCTCCCGAGTGTCTGTTGGCAATTTACATCCCGCCCATCAGTATAACAAGGCTCCCAGTTCTCCATGGCCTGTCCTGCCTTTCTGGATTTTACACTTTTTTCAGATGGCCCTTTTGACCGGGGGGAAGTGAGACTTCATTGTAGTGCACATTTCCTTTGCAAGCTTGCTTGGTTGGCCAAAAAGGGCGTATGCGTTTTTTCCTGAATATATTCAGGAAAAAACGCATACGCCCTTTTTGGCCAAGTGCATCATTGTGGACGTTCTGCCTCTTTTCCTATGCTTTCGATGCAATTCCAGTCTACCTCCTGAAATCGGTTTCCTGCAATTCTGCCCCGCTTTCAAGTCCTCTTGGCAGCCTTACTTCAGTATATTTTTGGACGATAGTTGTCATTTATAACTCTGCAGGTTTGTGAATTACAGTGCCCCTGAGCTCCTTTCTTCAACTCGCTTTCTTGTGAGCTGGCCGCAACACCGCAGGATGGCTTCAGGCCCTAATCTGGTTCCGGCACGGCACGCTGACCCTTTGGTTATTTCCTCTTCCTGGTGGGAAATGAGAGTTAAATTTGCCCGTCCAGACACCTCCAGCTAGTCTCTCATTGGTTCTCGCTATTCCTGTTCATCTTCCGCAGAAATTGCAAACTGGGCCAAACAGGAGGTTAAAGGGACTGACTCTCCAAGTCGGGAGAGTGTTAGTAAAGCGTCTGGAATGTTGCACCCGAGTACCAGGGTACGAAAACTGAGACATATTTGAACACGTCTCCCGATCACATGGTTGGTCATACTCTAGGTTCCACATGCATGTTTTAGCTGAAGGAAGAATACCTTAAACCTGGGTAGTTGAAACCCGTGGAATGGGTACCATGCAATATGACTTCAAAGGGTCTTCATTTGCTCACCGAACCTCTCCAATCCTATCACTGCTGCGTTTATGTCCCTGTACACATGCTTGATTCTCTTTCGGAGACATAGCAATCCATAGGTTTTAAGATACTTAAGAGTCAGGTACATTCTTAGGCGTTTAATATGCGGTGTTGAGTCCATTTCGTTGAGCAAGGAGTAGCTCTTGTCTATTCCATATTTGGCTTAAGGAACTTTATCTGTGCTCATTTCAATCTCTGGTTTTATGCAGCACCCCAACTCACCTTTCCCCTTAAACAAGCATAAGTTGGTTTTCTAAATTTGAGACCCTGTTCTGTTCTGTAATTCAGTTC
Source organism: Globicephala melas (assembly GCF_963455315.2). NCBI lineage: Eukaryota > Metazoa > Chordata > Mammalia > Artiodactyla > Delphinidae > Globicephala > Globicephala melas. Next base: position 322,345 of record NW_027207369.1, on the reverse strand, counting down.
CTGTGTAGCCAAGTTTACATTCCGTGTGTTAGTGATATCTTATGATGTTTCTTTTTCTGTGTGACTTATTTCAGTTAGAATCATCGTACCTGAATCCACTCATTATGCTGCTACGGGCCTGATGACATAGATTTCATTGCTGAGTGATACTGCATTGTACGTAAGTACCACAAGTTCTTTATCCATTTTTCACTTTCTGTGATATTGAACTTGTACGGTAAACGAGGTTCTTGTAAACAGAGGCGTCCCAAACATTGGGGTGGCTGTATCTTTTTGATTTTAATTTCCCTAAGCTATAGGACCATAAGTGGAAGTGCCCTAGGCTCTGTTGCTTTGTTTTTTAGATGTTTCAGGAAACACCATACACTTCTCCCAAGTGTCTGTTGGCAATTTACATCCCGCCCATCAGCATAACAAGGCTCCCAGTTCTCCATGGCCTGTCCTGCCTTTCTGGATTTTACACTTTTTGCAGATGGCCCTTTTGACCGGGGGGAAGTGAGACTTCATTGTAGTGCAGAATTCCTTTGCAAGCTTGCTTGGTTGGCCAAAAAGGGCGTATGCGTTTTTTCCTGAATATATTCAGGAAAAAACGCATACGCCCTTTTTGGCCAAGTGCATCATTGTGGACGTTCTGCCTCTTTTCCTATGCTTTCAATGCAATTCCAGTCTACCTCCTGAAATCGGTTTCCTGCAATTCTGCCCCGCTTTCAAGTCCTCTTGGCAGCCTTACTTCAGTATATTTTTGGACGATAGTTGTCATTTATAACTCTGCAGGTTTGTGAATTACAGTGCCCCTGAGCTCCTTTCTTCAACTCGCTTTCTTGTGAGCTGGCCGCAACACCGCAGGATGGCTTCAGGCCCTAATCTTGTTCCGGCACGGCACGCTGAGCCTTTGGTTATTTCCTCTTCCTGGTGGGAAATGAGAGTTAAATTTGCCCGTCCAGACACCTCCAGCTAGTCTCTCATTGGTTCTCGCTATTCCTGTTCATCTTCCGCAGAAATTGCAAACTGGGCCAAACAGGAGGTTAAAGAGACTGACTCTCCAAGTCGGGAGAGTGTTAGTAAAGCGTCTGGAATGTTGCACCCGAGTACCAGGGTACGAAAACTGAGACATATTTGAACACGTCTCCCGATCACATGGTTGATCATACTCTAGGTTCCACATGCATGTTTTAGCTGAAGGAAGAATACCTTAAACCTGGGTAGTTGAAACCCGTGGAATGGGTACCATGCAATATGACTTCAAAGGGTCTTCATTTGCTCACCGAACCTCTCCAATCCTATCACTGCTGCGTTTATGTCCCTGTACACATGCTTGATTCTCTTTCGGAGACATAGCAATCCATAGGTTTTAAGATACTTACTATTCAGGTACATTCTTAGGCGTTTAATATGCGGTGTTGAGTCCATTTCGTTGAGCAAGGAGTAGCTCTTGTCTATTCCATATTTGGCTTAAGGAACTTTATCTGTGCTCATTTCAATCTCTGGTTTTATGCAGCACCCCAACTCACCTTTACCCTTAAACAAGCATAAGTTGGTTTTCTAAATTTGAGACCCTGTTCTGTTCTGTAATTCAGTTCCTGTGTAGCCAAGTTTACATTCCGTGTATTACTGATATCTTATGATGTTTCTTTTTCTGTGTGACTTATTTCAGTTAGAATCATCGTACCTGAATCCACTCATTGTGCTGCTACGGGCCTGATGACATAGATTTCACTGCTGAGTGATACTGCATTGTACGTAAGTACCACAAGTTCTTTATCCATTTTTCACTTTCTGTGATATTGAACTTGTACGGTAAACGAGGTTCTTGTAAACAGAGGCGTCCCAAACATTGGGGTGGCTGTATCTTTTAGATTTTAATTTCCCTAAGCTATAGGACCATAAGTGGAAGTGCCCTAGGCTCTGTTGCTTTGTTTTTTAGATGTTTCAGGAAACACCATACACTTCTCCCGAGTGTCTGTTGGCAATTTACATCCCGCCCATCAGCATAACAAGGCTCCCAGTTCTCCATGGCCTGTCCTGTCTTTCTGGATTTTACACTTTTTTCAGATGGCCCTTTTGACCGGGGGGAAGTGAGACTTCATTGTAGTGCAGATTTCCTTTGCAAGCTTGCTTGGTTGGCCAAAAAGGGCGTATGCGTTTTTTCCTGAATATATTCAGGAAAAAACGCATAAGCGCTTTTTGGCCAAGTGCATTCTTGTGGACCTTCTGCCTCTTTTCCTATGCTTTCAATGCAATTCCAGTCTACATCCTGAAATCGGTTTCCTGCAATTCTGCCCCGCTTTCAACTCCTTTTGGCAGCCTTACTTCAGTATATTTTTGGACGATAGCTGTCATTTATAACTCTGCAGGTTTGTGAATTACAGTGCCCCTGAGCTCCTTTCTTCAACTCGCTTTCTTGTGACCTGGCCGCAACACCGCAGGATGGCTTCAGGCCCTAATCTGGTTCCGGCACGGCACGCTGAGCCTTTGGTTATTTCCTCTTCCTGGTGGGAAATGAGAGTTAAATTTGCCCGTCCAGACACCTCCAGCTAGTCTCTCATTGGTTCTCGCTATTCCTGTTCATCTTCCGCAGAAATTGCAAACTGGGCCAAACAGGAGGTTAAAGGGACTGACTCTCCAAGTCGGGAGAGTGTTAGTAAAGCGTCTGGAATGTTGCACCCGAGTACAAGGGTACGAAAACTGAGACATATTTGAACACGTCCCCCGATCACATGGTTGATCATACTCTAGGTTCCACATGCATGTTTTAGCTGAAGGAAGAATACCTTAAACCTGGGTAGTTGAAACCCGTGGAATGGGTACCATGCAATATGACTTCAAAGGGTCTTCATTTGCTCACCGAACCTCTCCAATCCTATCACTGCTGCGTTTATGCCCCTGTACACACGCTTGATTCTCTTTCAGACATAGCCATCCATACGTTTTAAGATTCTTACTAGTCAGGTATATTCTTTGGCGTTTAATATGGGGTGTTGAGTCCATTTCGTTGAGCAAGGAGTAGCTCTTGTCTATTCCATATTTGGCTTAAGGAACTTTATCTGTGCTCATTTTAATCTCTGGTTTTATGCAGCACCCCAACTCACCTTTACCCTTAAGCAAGCATAAGTTGGTTTTCTAAATTGGAGACCCTGTTCTGTTCTGTAATTCAGTTCCTGAGTAGCCAAGTTTACATTCCGTGTATTACTGATATCTTATGATGTTTCTTTTTCTGTGTGACTTATTTCAGTTAGAATCATCATACCTGAATCCACTCATTGTGCTGCTAAGGGCCTGATGACATAGATTTCATTGCTGAGTGATATTGCATTGTACGTAAGTACCACAACTTCTTTATCCATTTTTCACTTTCTGCGATATTGAACTTGTACCGTAAACGAGGTTCTTGTAAACAGAGCCGTCCCAAACTTTGGGATGGCTGTGTCTTTTTAATTTTAATTTCCCTAATCTATAGGACCATAAGTGGAAGTGCCCTAGGCTCTGTTGCTTTGTTTTTTAGATGTTTCAGGAAACACCATACACTTCTCCAGAGTGGCTGTTGTCAATTTCCATCCCGCCCATCAGCATAAGAAGGCTCCCAGTTCTCCATGCCCTGTCGTGCCTTTATGGATTTTACACTTTTTTCAGATGGCCCTTTTGACCGGGGGGAAGTGAGACTTCATTGTAGTGCAGATTTCCTTTGCAAGCTTGCTTGGTTGGCCAAAAAGTGTGTATGCGTTTTTTCCTGAATATATTCAGGAAAAAACACATACGCCCTTTTTGGCCAAGTGCATCATTGTCGAGGTTCTGACTCTCTTCATATGTTTTCAATGCAATTCCAGTCTACCTCCTGAAATCGGTTTCCTGCACTTCTGCCTTGCTTTCAATGTCTCTTCATAGCCTTACCTCAATATATTTTTTGAAAATAGTTGGCCTTTATAACTCTGCAGGTTTTTGAATTGCGGTGGCCCTTAGCCCCACTTTTCAGCTCTTATTTTTGTGGTCTTGCCCCATAACCACAGGATTCCTTGAAGCCCTATTTTTCTTCTGGGGCACCTTGCTGTGCCTTTGGTTAATTCTTCTTACTGATGTGGCGTTAGAGTGACATGTGCCCATTGAAACCGCTACAGCTTGTTTCTCACTGGTTCCCCCTATTCCCATTCATCCTCCACACTAACTGCAGACTGTGCGATACCAGAACTTAAAGGCATTGACTCCATGTGGGGATGTTGTTAGTAAAGCGGCTGGAATGTCGATCCGCAGCCCCAGGAGAGGAAAAATGAGGTGCGTTTTAGAAACCTTTCCCGATCATATGGTATACCAGTCGCTGGGTTTCCCAAGCATGGTTTAGCTGTAGGAAGATTCCCTTCAACCTGGAGTGTTGGGACCCTTGGACTGAGTAGCATGAAGTATTGCATTAAACTTTCGGCAGTTGCTCACCAAAGCTCACCAATCCTCTCAGCCCCAAGTGTCCAGCCTTATGTCTTATCCAGCTGTGGGTTTATATGTGGTCAATCCAGGTTGCAATCCAGGTTGCATCACAGCCCCTGAGCGAATTTTGTAAGAATTTTTCTCTCTTTCATTGTTTCAGCGTTTTCTTTTTAAAATTTATTTCTATAATGGGGTTTAGCTCATTTTCACTGCTGTGTTTGTGCCGCTCTGCACACACTTGATTCCCTTATGGAGATATATCAATACATGGGTTTTAAGATTCTTATTACTCAGATATATTTCTCTGCGGTGTATAGGGTGTGTTGAGGCCAGTTCATTGAGCAAGGTGTAGATCTTGTCTAATACCTATTTGGTTTATTGAATGGTATCTGTGCTAATTTCAAACTCTGGTTTTATGCATCACCCTACCTCTCCTTTCCCCTTAAGCTGACATAAGTGTGTTTTCTAAATGTGAGACACTGTTCTGTTCTGTAATTCATTTCTTGTGCAGCCATATTTACCCTCCCTCTATAAGTGATATCTTATGATATGTTTCTTTTTCTGTTTGACTTATTTCAAGTAGTATTATCGGACCTAAATCCACTCTTTATCCTTCTACTAGCCTTATTACATTGATTTCATGGTGAAGAGATATTCCATTGTACATAAGTACCACATCTTCTTTATCCATTGTTCTCTTTCCTGGGATATTTAAGGTGTACTGAAGTTGAGGTTCTTGTAAACAGAGTAGCCCTAAACTGTGGTGTGCTTGTGTCTTGTTGATTTTTAGACTTCCCTAGATATACTCCCATGATTGGAAGTGTCCTATGCTCTGTAGCTCTGTTTTTTAGATGATTTAGGAACCACCATACACTTCTCCAGAGTGGCTCTCGGCAGTTCACACACTGCCCATCAGCGTATAAAGGCTCCCTGTTCTCCATGGCCTGTCCTGCCTTTCTGGATTTTACACTTTTTTAGGATGGCCCTTTTGACCGGTGGGAAGTGAGACTTCTTTGTTGTGCACATTTGCATTGCTTACTTGCTTCGTTGCCCATAAAGTGCGTATGCGTTTTTTCCTGGATATAATCAGGAAAAAACGCATACGCCCTTTTGGGCCAACTGCATCATTGTCGAAATTCTGCCGCTTTTCATGTGCATTAAAGACGAGTCCAATCTATCTCTTGAAATCTGTTTCTTGCAATTCTGTCTTGCATTCAGATCCTCTTCTTTGCCTTACCTCAACATATTTTTGGACATTAGTTTTCATTTATAACTCTGCAGGTTTGTGAATTGCAGTGACCCTGAGCTCCATTTTTTAAGTTGCTCTTTTGTGAGCTGGCCTCAAACCCGCAGGATTGCTTCAGGCCCTATTTTGGCTCCGGCGAGGCAGGCTGAGCCTTTCTTTAATTCTTATTCTTAATGGGAAATTAGAGTGATATGTGCCCGTCCAAACCCCTACAACTATTCTCTCATTGGTTCCCCCTCTTCCCGTTCATCCTCCTCACAATTTGCAAAATGTGTGAAACAGAAGTTTAAATGTGCTGATTCTCCAAGTGGGGAGATTCTAAGTAACATGGCTGGAATGGTGAACAGGAGCACCAGGAGAGGATAAATGAGGTGCATTTTAGACACATCTCCCGATCACATGGTGTACAGTCCTCTGGGTTTTCCATGCATGTTTTAGCTGTAGGAAGATCCCTTGAACCTGCAGATTTGGGACCCATTGAATGGGTACCAGGTAGTATTACTTTAAAGGGTGTGCATTTCCTCACCCAACCTCACATTCCTCTTAGCGCAAACAGTTTCCAGCCTTATGTCTCATCCTGCTGTGGGTCTAGATGTGTTCAATCCATGTTGCATCACCGTCCCTGAGGAAAAGTTGTAAGAGGTTTTCTCTGTCTCTCTGTCGTTTATTTTTTTCAATTTATTACTATATTGGTTACAGCTGATTTTCAAAGCTCTGTTTCTTGCTGCTGTACATCCACTTGATTCACGTACAGAGAGTCATCAATAAATTCTTTTTCAGATTCTTACCAGTCGTATATATTCTTTTCCGGTGACTTGAGTGTGCTGAGTGCAGTTCTTTTAGCTACTGTGTAGGCCTTGTTGATTATCAGTTTGGTATTTGGAATGGTATCTTTGCTAATTTCAACCTCCTGGATGATGCCTCACCCCTCCCCACCTTTCCCGTTTAGCAGCCTTATGCGTGTTTTCTACATATTTGACTATGTTTTTGTTTTGTAATTTATTTCATGTGTAGCCATTTTGGATTCCACCTTTAAGTGATATCTTATGATATGTGTCTTTTTCTTTTTGAATTCTGTCACTTAGAATGATCATACGTAACTCCTCCGGAGTTGTTACAACTGGCCATATTTCATTGATTTCCAGGCTGAATAATATTCCACTCTACCTAAGTACCACATCTCTATCCAGTTTTTCCCTCCAGAGACATTTAAGTTATATCCTAGTCGAGGATCTTTTAAACAGAGAGGGGGTAAACATTGGGGTGCCTGTGTCCTCTCGATTTTTGTTTTTCCCAAGATATACGCCCATGAGTGCAAGTGCCCTATGCTCTGTAGCTCATTTTTTAGATGCTTTAGTAAACACAATACACTTCTCCAGAATGGCCGTTGGCAATATACATTTCCACTATAAGTCTCACAGGGCTCCCTCTTCTCGTTGCCCTGTCCTGCATTTCTGTTGTTTACGCTTTATGAGGATGGCTCTTCTGACTGATGCGAAGTGATATCTTTTGTAGTATTGACTTCCAGTGCCCACCTGTTTGGTTGGCTAAAAAAGTGTATGCCCTTTTCTTGAATATATACAGAAAAAAACGCATACACCCTTTTTGGCCAACTGCAATGTTGGCAATGTTGGCAATGTTCAGCTCCTTTTCTTGTGCTTAATGGCGAGTCCTTTCTACCTCCTCAAATCCCTTTCCTGCCATTCTCCCTTGCTTACAAGTCCTTTTCTCTGACTTTCCTCAAGACATTTTTCAGTGATGGATATTTTCAACTCTGCAGTTTTGTGAATTTTACTGCCCCTGAGTTCCATTGTTCAACTTGTGTTTATGGGAACTGGCCACAAAGCAGCGGGATTTCCTCAAGCCCTATACTGTTTCCATGGGCAACCCTAGCCTTTGGTCAATTCGTCTTCCTGATTGGAAATTAGAGTGACATGTGCCTGTCTGAACACCTAGGACTTGTCTCTCATTGTTCTTCATCCTTCCGCTTCATCCTCTGGACAAATTCCAAACTGTACGCAACAGGATGTTGACAGTGCTGACATCTCCAAGTGGGGAGACTGTTAGTAAAGACGCTGGAGGGGTGAACCCGAGCACCAGGAGATGAGGAGATGAGATGCCTTTTCCAAACTCTTCCCGATCAGACGGTATACCATCCTCTGGGTGTGACAGACATGTTTTAGCAGTAGGAAGAGTCCCATTCATGTAAGGAGAACACCAGGGCTTTTTCAAAATCAGTGTCTCCCCGAAACCCAAACTGGGGAAGTTTTTAAGCTACGGCTACACATATGTTCATTAAGGGCCTTGGGAAGTAGGCAGAGTCCAAACTTTAGATGATTGAAGTCTTCAGGGTCAGAAGCACTCACCACCAGCTTCCCTTAGGCTACACTTTAACTATCATTGATAGATGATGTCAATAAAAATATCTATTCTTTTTCAGATTATTTCCCCTTATAGGTTATTGCAAAATGTTGAGTGTAGTTCCCTGTGCTATACAGTAGTTCCTTGTTGATGATCTATTTTATACATAGCAGTGTGTATGTGTTAATTCCAAACTGTTCATTTATCCCTCCTCCCACCTTTCCCCTTTGGTAATAATAAATTATAAGATTTTATACTTCTCAGAAATGGGGGAGCTGAAAGAGAGGTATCATTTTCAATGGAAAAGCATTTAAAACAAGATTGAAGGTTTAACCAAGATTATTAGATGTACATCCTTGGAAAGAAATCACTTCGTTTCTCTAATATTGACCTGACAAATAAGACAAACCTTTTCACTGAACTTGCTTATAAAAAGTGATGGAAATATCAAATGGAAGTGTTAGAAACATCTTATTTTACCCGAGCCTTATACACTGTTCTATGTTAACTACAGTTTGGCTCACACATCTGTTCATTGAGGTTACAATAGTCTCAATTTCTGTTACTGATCCTCCAGAGTGGACCCCAAGTGTCCCCCTGCCCAGTGTCATTGGGGCCAACAGATCGAGACTGAGTTTGGTTCACAAGCAAAGGAAACTTTATATTTTGATCAGAGAATGGAGAGGTGAGAGCATGCACTACCCCGTGGGCTGTGGGCTGGGCTGCTGTGTAGAGATCCTGTCAGAGTCAGTGGGAGGGAGGGAGGCGGCAGAGCTCTCGAGGGCCGGGTTGGCTGTAGCTCAGGCTCTATATCGTGGAGTCTGCACTGGGCCCCAGGAGCTGAGGTGTCGACCCAGGCATTCTGCACTAGGAAATCTGGTCTGAAGTGCCGGGTGTGGAACCTCTGCATGCGGGACCCTAGGAGCACGTGAAATTAGACAAAGCACAAAGGATAAAAAAGGTTAGACTTGACTTTATTGCCCAGATTCTATTTTTATCTCCCAGGGATTTTTAATGGGCTTTGCTGGGGACAAACCCCTCCTCTGCCTTTTGTCCCGTTCCTCATTCTTGGAGTGCTGAGGGTGCAGACCCTTCTTCTGTAACTGCTGAGTGCTGAGTTGGGAGCCCTCATACCCTGGGGCGAGGGTCAGAGCTTCTCCCCAGCAGCCTCCCGGTGACGTTGATTGTCCCCAGGACCCCTGCCTCCCTGCTCGTCCACCTGAGCACCAGCATTGGAAGTGTTATAGATTCTAATGACCTTTAAGGGTCCAGGAAAGAGATGTGCAGAGACGCTGTGGGGGCCGGTTTCACCCCGCCCCACATTTGTTCGGCCACCTTAGGCTGACCGTTTCTGCCAGCCTAGATGCTCTGACCAGTAGTCTGCGCTTTCTTCAATTAGGCCCCTGAATTAACGTACAAACAGCACCAGGTGTCAGAGCCCTGTCCGCTCAACTCCCAGACAGTCCAGGGTCAGTGGTGATAAGGACCATGATGGTTACTGAGTCAACAGCCTTTTGAAGTAAACAGGAGTCCAGCCGGTCTTATTGGCCACCATCATCACGGTGTCTGTAGGCTTTTCTATGGTGACAGTGTGGTATACTGTTCCCCCGCCAAGATTATTAGCTCCCCTCTGGGTGCAGTAAGTCCTGCAAGCAGTAGTCTACTCTTTTGGGACACACTCTTGTTGTTTTATGAGAGAAACTCCAGGTCAAGTGATGTTCACACGAGTCGTCATGGTGCCCTGTTGCCTCCGGTTATCTCTCTGGATGTTGGAGTTGGAGGGCCTCCTCACTCGAGGTCGGTGTGCCCACGGAGCGAACCCTGCAACTTCAGGGCATGGTTGGTGGTTAGGATCACCACGTGGGGTCCTTTTCCCGTAGGAGGGAGGTGGCCTTTTGGGCTGCTGATTTCCAGGTTTTTAGATACCGCCAGTATCTTGGCCAGATGTGGCAGTGGGCCAAGTTCCTTAGTGACCGTAGTTTATCCTACCTGGATGGCATTCTTGCATTGTTCCATTTCAAGTGGTCCCAGTTTTTGCACTAATTCTCCAATGGCGATTCACCTTTCACCGGGAATGTAAAGGTCAAAGGGTTTAGCTAAATTAGGGAGTTCCAGGGCAAGGGTCTGAATTGACTGCTCTTTCCATTCTTGAAAGGCCACTTCTGGATTCTATTCAAAAGGATCATCATCTTTTCCTTTCAGTGTTTCATATAGAGGCCCAGCTAGTAGACTGTAGTTAGGGATCCAGAAGCAGCAAACCCTGGCCTCCCCAGGAACCCCTAAGCTGTCTTCTAGTTTTAGAAAGGGGTAAGGCTGAAAATGGTTTCTTCCCTTTCCTGGGATGGGCTTCTCTGACCTTGTGTGAGAATGAAGCCCAGGCAGGTCACCGCAGTCTGTGATATTTGAGCTTTTTCTTGGACAACTTCTATCCTTTATTGGCTTGGTAGTTCAGAGGCCTCCTTAGTAGGGCTGGCGATCAGAATGTCGTCTGCATATTGAAGGAGGGTTTCCTTTTCCAGAGGTAGAACTTTTAGGTCTTTAGCTAAGCTTTCCCCAAAGACGGTGTGGGAATTTTTGCACCCTTGAGGCCAGACGGCCCGGAAGTATTGTTTTAGTTGTATGTTGAGTCCTGCCACTCACAAGCCAAAATTTCTTGTGACTCTGGGACTAATGGAATACAAAAGAAGGCATCATTGAAGACTAATACAGAATACCATGTCCTGGTGGTTGGTAGAATGACCAGCAGGGTGTAGGAATTAGGAGCAACTGGAGGTATATCCTCGGTGGCTTCACTGACTGTCCTGACATCCTTTACCAGGTCCCCAGCAGCCCATGGGGCTCTCGTGGTCAGACCAATCGCAGAATATGGAGCTCACCTGGGCAGGTACCCCACCCCCACCCCAGCCCACGGGGCTCTTGTGATCAGGCCCCTCCCAGGATACAGAGCTACCCTTGCAGGTACCCTGGCAGGGCTGGGCACACAGGAACCGTGCACATAGCCCTCATTGCAGAGCACCCCCAGCTCACCTGTCGCTCAGAGCTGACACAGAGCACCTCAGAGCAGGACTTGAACTAACAAACAGCAGCTGCGACAGGTCTGTGACCCTGGGCATCACTCCGTGAGGCCTCCCTCCACCTGGTCTTCCAGAGACTTCCACTGCACCCGGGGCACCAGGCCTCTGTCTCCAACCACCACCCACCCCTCCTTTCCCTGACTCCTGGGTTCCTCTCATTAGGAGAGGGTTTTCTTGAAGTTGTCTCCCACTCATGGGCCAGATAAAATGATTAGAAAACAAGCCAAAGCTGCAGCCCCTTGTCTATCCTGACTCTCAGGAGCCCACACCTGTTCCTTGGACCTGGCCGGTTCAGCAAGTTCCATTTTCTGCAACTGTGAGCCCCTGAGGGGTGATGATTGGCTGACCTGGGCAGCCTTACCGTGCCGGCCAGCCCTCCCCAGGTGTGCCTGGGTTGAGATCAATATAAATACCACTCCAGGCAGCAAGAGCCCCTGCAGCCGTGCCTGACGCCATTTTCTCTGCCCTGTCAGCAGTCTCGGGGCTGGGCTGGTGGGAGGGAGTGAGAGGCCACGGCTTTGTGGGTGGCCCAGTGTGAGTGGGGCTCTGCTGGACTTTCTGCAGCAGTTGCCAGGCTGCCACCTGCTAAAGAAGAGGATGTGTCACCCATACCTGCTGCTGGAATTTCTCCCTGGGCAGAGGTGAGGAAGGAAAAAAGCAGTGGGGGCAGGGACAGGACGGGTATCTCAGGCAGGGAAATGGAAATCTTCCAGAAGAGCACCCAGGGCCAGGACCATCCTGGCTGGCCTGCAGGCACCAAGTCGGCCGGCATGCTGTCACTCGTGTGGCTCTATGGCCCTTCCTCTAGGCTTTCAAGTCCTTGTATATATTCAGGTGTTTTACCTGGGACGGGTGGGAATAGTTCAGCAGCAACTGGCCTGGGGCTCAGCTCACGTTTACTCACAGATGCCTCGGCACGGTGCCCCAGCTTTGCAATGAGGACGCTTGTTGCGTGGGGGCTGCTGGCTGAATGGGAGACGATTCCCCACCACTGACCAACTTCAGAATTGTTTACAACTGGAGCAAGTGCCCTGATACGGTTTTCCTCTGTGTAACTGGTGGGTTCTGTGTTTTTTTCTCTTTTTCGTTTTTGGTTCAAGGTAGATTTTATTCCTCTTTTTTGTATTTACAGATATAAGCATGGAAATAATTTATTCATATAAATACATGTATGTGCAGGGAATAATTGTTTTTTCTGTTTTATTTTTTAAATTTTATTTCTTTTTAATTTTGAATTTTATTTTATATTTTTATACAGCAGGTTCTTATTGGTTATCTATTTTATACATATAAATGTATACATGCCAATCTCAGTCTCTCAACTCCTCCCACCACCACCCCCCCAACAGCTTTCCCCCCTTGTTGTCCATACGTTTGTTGTCTACATCTGTTGCTCTATTTATGCCTTGCAAAATGGTTAATCTGTACAGTTTTTCTAGGTTCCACATATATGCATGAATATACCAGATTTGTTTTTCTCTTTCTGACTTACTTCACTCTGTATGACAGTCTCTAGATCCATCGACGTCTCTACAAATGACCCAATTTCATTCCTTTTCATGGCTTAGTAATATTCCATTTTATATATGTACCACAGCTTTATGCATTCGTCTGTCTGTGGGCATTTAGGTTGCTTCCATTACCTCGATATTGTAAATAGTGATGCAATGAACATTGCGGTGAATGACTCTTTTTGATTTATGGTTTTGTCTGGGTATATGTCCAGTACTGGGATTGCTGTATCATATGGTAATTGTATTGTTAGTTTCTTAAGAAATTCCATATTGTTCTCCATAATGACTGTATCAATTTATATTCCCAACAATAGTGGAAGAGGGTTCCTTTTCTCCACACCCTTTCCAGCATTATTTGTTTGTAGATTTTCTATGATGCCTATTCTACCAGGTGTGAGGTGATACCTCATTGTTGAATCCATTTCGTTGAGCAAGGGGTAGGTCTTGTCTATTACATATTTGGCTTATGGAACGGTATCTGTGCTAATTTCAAACTCTGCTTTTATGCAGCACCCCAACTCACCTTCCCCCTTAAGCAAGCATAAGTTGGTTTTCTAAATTTGAGACCCTGTTCTGTTTTGTAATTCAGTTCATGTGTAGCCAAGTTCACATTCCACGTATTAGTGATACCTTATGATGTTTCTTTTTCTGTGTGACTTATTTCACTTAGAATCATCGTGCCTCAATCCACTCATTATGCTGGTACGGGCCTGGTGACATAGATTACATTGCTGAGTGGTATTCTGTTGTACATAAGTACCGCAACTTCTTTATCCATTATTTGCTCTCTCGATATTTAACTTGTGCCGCAGAAGAGATTCCTGTAAAAAGAGCCGTCCCAAATTTTGGGGTGGCTGTGTCTTTTTGATTTTAATTTCCCTAAGCTATAGGACCATAAGTGGAAGTGCCCTAGGCTCTGTTGCTTTGTTTTTTAGATGTTTCAGGAAACACCATACACTTCTACAGAGCTGCTGTTGGGAATTTACATCCCGCCCATCAGCATAACAAGGCTCCCAGTTCTCCGTGGCCTGTTCTGCCTTTCTGGATTTTACACTTTTTTCAGATGGCCCTTTTGACCGGGGGGAAGTGAGACTTCATTGTAGTGCAGATTTCCTTTGCAAGCTTGCTTGGTTGGCCAAAAAGGGCGTATGAGTTTTCTCCTGAATATATTCAGGAAAAAACACATACGCCCTTTTTGGCCAAGTGCATCATTGTCGACGTTCTTCCTCTTTTCCTGTGTTTTAAATGCAATCCAATTCCGATTCCTCCTGAAATCGGTTTCCTGCAATTCTGCCCCGCATTCAAGTCCTCTTGGCAGCCCTACTTCAGTATATTTTCGGACAATAGTTGTCATTTATAACTCTGCAGGTTTGTGAATTACAGTGCCCCTGAGCTCCTTTCTTCAACTCGCTTTCTTGTGAGCTGGCCGCAACACCGCAGGATGGCTTCAGGCCCTAATCTGGTTCCGGCACGGCACGCTGAGCCTTTGGTTAATTCCTCTTGCTGGTGGGAAACGAGAGTTAAATTTGCCCGTCCAGACACCTCCAGCTAGTCTCTCATTGGTTCTCCCTATTCCTGTTCATCTTCCGCAGAAATTGCAAACTGGGCCAAACAGGAGGTTAAAGACGCTGACTCTCCAAGTGGGGAGAGTGTTAGTAAAGCGTCTGGAATGTTGCACCCGAGTACCAGGGGAGGAAAACTGAGACATATTTGAACACGTCTCCCGTTCACACGGTTGATCATACTCTGGGTTCCACATGCATGTTATAGCTGAAGGAAGAATACCTTAAACCTGGGTAGTTGGGACCCGTGGAATGGGTACCATGCAATATGACTTCAAAGGGTCTTCATTTGCTCACCGAACCTCTCCAATCCTATCACTGCTGCGTTTATGCCCCTGTACACATGCTTGATTCTCTTTCGGAGACATAGCAATCCATAGGTTTTAAGATACTTAAGAGTCAGGTACATTCTTAGGCGTTTAATATGCGGTGTTGAGTCCATTTCGTTGAGCAAGGAGTAGCTCTTGTCTATTCCGTATTTGGCTTAAGGAACTTTATCTGTGCTCATTTCAATCTCTGGTTTTATGCAGCACCCCAACTCACCTTTACCCTTAAACAAGCATAAGTTGGTTTTCTAAATTTGAGACCCTGTTCTGTTTTGGAATTCAGTTCCTGTGTAGCCCAGTTTACATTCCGTGTATTAGTGATATCTTATGATGTTTCTTTTTCTGTGTGACTTATTTCAGTTAGAATCATCGTACCTGAATCCACTCATTATGCTGCTACGGGCCTGATGACATAGATTTCATTGCTGAGTGATACTGCATTGTACGTAAGTACCACAAGTTCTTTATCCATTTTTCACTTTCTGTGATATTGAACTTGTACGGTAAACGAGGTTCTTGTAAACAGAGGCGTCCCAAACTTTGGGGTGGCTGTGTCTTTTTCATTTTAATTTCCCTAAGCTATAGGACCATAAGTGGAAGTGCCCTAGGCTCTGTTGCTTTGTTTTTTAGATGTTTCAGGAAACACCATACACTTCTCCCGAGTGTCTGTTGGCAATTTACATCCCGCCCATCAGCATAACAAGGCTCCCAGTTCTCCATGGCCTGTCCTGCCTTTCTGGATTTTACACTTTTTTCAGATGGCCCTTTTGACCGGGGGGAAGTGAGACTTCATTGTAGTGCAGATTTCCTTTGCAAGCTTGCTTGGTTGGCCAAAAAGGGCGTATGCGTTTTTTCCTGAATATATTCAGGAAAAAACACATACGCCCTTTTTGGCCAAGTGCATCATTGTGGACGTTCTGCCTCTTTTCCTATGCTTTCAATGCAATTCCAGTCTACCTCCTGAAATCGGTTTCCTGCAATTCTGCCCCGCTTTCAAGTCCTCTTGGCAGCCTTACTTCAGTATATTTTTGGACGATAGCTGTCATTTATAACTCTGAATGTTTGTGAATTACAGTGCCCCTGAGCTCCTTTCTTCAACTCGCTTTCTTGTGACCTGGCCGCAACACCGCAGGATGGCTTCAGGCCCTAATCTGGTTCCGGCACGGCACGCTGAACCTTTGGTTAATTCCTCTTCCTGGTGGGAAATGAGAGTTAAATTTGCCCGTCCAGACACCTCCAGCTAGTCTCTCATTGGTTCTCCCTATTCCTGTTCATCTTCCGCAGAAATTGCAAATTGGGCCAAACAGGAGGTTAAAGGCGCTGACTCTCCAAGTGGGGAGAGTGTTAGTAAAGAATCTGGAATGTTGCACCCGAGTACCATGGGAGGAAAACTGAGACATATTTGAACACTTCTCCTGTTCACATGGTTGATCATACTCTGGGTTCCACATGCAAGTTTCAGCTGAAGGAAGAATACCTTAAACCTGGAGAGTTGAGACCCGTGGAATGGGTACCATGCAATATGACTTCAAAGGGTCTTCATTTGCTCACCGAACCTCTCCAATCCTATCACTGCTGCGTTTATGCCCCTGGACACACGCTTGATTCTCTTATGGAGACATAGCAATCCATAGGTTTTAAGATACTTACTAATCAGGTACATTCTTAAGCGTTTAATATGGGGTGTTGAGTCCATTTCTTTGAGCAAGGAGTAGCTCTTGTCTATTCCATATTTGGCTTAAGGAACTTTATCTGTGCTCATTTCAATCTCTGGTTTTATGCAGCACCCCAACTCACCTTTCCCCTTAAGCAAGCATAAGTTGGTTTTCTAAATTTGAGACCCTGTTCTGTTTTGGAATTCAGTTCCTGTGTAGCCAAGTTTACATTCCGTGTATTAGTGATATCTTATGATGTTTCTTTTTCTGTGTGACTTATTTCAGTTGGAATCATCGTACCTGAATCCACTCATTATGCTGCTACGGGCCTGATGACATAGATTTCATTGCTGAGAGATACTGCATTGTACGTAAGTACCACATGTTCTTTATCCATTTTTCACTTTCTGTGATAGCGAACTTGTACGGTAAACGAGGTTCTTGTAAACAGAGGCGTCCCAAATTTTGGGGTGGCTGTGTCTTTTTGATTTTAATTTCCCTAAGCTATAGGACCATAAGTGAAAGTGCCCTAGGCTCTGTTGCTTTGTTTCTTAGATGTTTCAGGAAACACCATACACTTCTCCCGAGTGGCTGTTGGCAATTTACATCCCGCCCATCAGCATAACAAGGCTCCCAGTTCTCCATGGCCTGTCCTGCCTTTCTGGATTTTACACTTTTTTCAGATGGCCCTTTTGACCAGGGGGAAGTGAGACTTCATTGTAGTGCAGATTTCCTTTGCAAGTTTGCTTGGTTGGCCAAAAAGGGCGTATGCGTTTTTTCCTGAATATATTCAGGAAAAAACGCATACGCCCTTTTTGACCAAGTGCATCATTGTGGACGTTCTGCCTCTTTTCCTATGCTTTCAATGCAATTCCAGTCTACCTCCTGAAATCGGTTTCCTGTAATTCTGCCCCGCTTTCAAGTCCTCTTGGCAGCCTTACTTCAGTATATTTTTGGACGATAGCTGTCATTTATAACTCTGCAGGTTTGTGAATTACAGTGCCCCTGAGCTCCTTTCTTCAACTCGCTTTCTTGTGAGCTGGCCGCAACACCGCAGGATGGCTTCAGGCCCTAATCTGGTTCCGGCATGGCACGCTGAGCCTTTGGTTATTTCCTCTTCCTGGTGGGAAATGAGAGTTAAATTTGCCCGTCCAGACACCTCCAGCTAGTTTCTCATTGGTTCTCCCTATTCCTGTTCATCTTCCGCAGAAATTGCAAACTGGGCCAAACAGGAGGTTAAAGGCGCTGACTCTCCAAGTGGGGAGAGTGTTAGTAAAGCGTCTGGAATGTTGCACCCGAGTACCAGGGGAGGAAAACTGAGACATATTTGAACACGTCTCCCGTTCACACTGTTGATCATACTCTGGGTTCCACATGCATATTTTAGCTGAAGGAAGAATACCTTAAACCTGGAGAGTTGAGACCCGTGTAATGGGTACCATGCAATATGACTTCAAAGGGTCTTCATTTGCTCACCGAACCTCTCCAATCCTATCACTGCTGCGTTTATGCCCCTGTACACATGCTTGATTCTCTTATGGAGACATAGCAATCCATAGGTTTTAAGATACTTACTAGTCAGGTACATTCTTAAGCGTTTAATATGGGGTGTTGAGTCCATTTCGTTGAGAAAGGAGTAGCTCTGGTCTATTCCATATTTGGCTTAAGGAACTTTATCTGTGCTCATTTCAATCTCTGGTTTTATGCAGCACCCCAACTCACCTTTACCCTTAAACAAGCATAAGTTGGTTTTCTAAATTTGAGACCCTGTTCTGTTCCGTAATTCAGTTCCTGTGTAGCCAAGTTTACATTCCGTGTATTACTGATATCTTATGATGTTTCTTTTTCTGTGTGACTTATTTCAGTTAGAATCATTGTACCTGTATCCACTCATTGTGCTGCTACGGGCCTGATGACATAGATTTCACTGCTGAGTGATACTGCATTGTACGTAAGTACCACAAGTTCTTTATCCATTTTTCACTTTCTGTGATATTGAACTTGTACGGTAAACGAGGTTCTTGTAAACAGAGGCGTCCCAAACTTTGGGGTGGCTGTGTCTTTTTCATTTTAATTTCCCTAAGCTATAGGACCATAAATGGAAGTGCCCTAGGCTCTGTTGCTTTGTTTTTTAGATGTTTCAGGAAACACCATACACTTCTCCCGAGTGTCTGTTGGCAATTTACATCCCGCCCATCAGCATAACAAGGCTCCCAGTTCTCCATGGCCTGTCCTGCCTTTCTGGATTTTACACTTTTTTCAGATGGCCCTTTTGACTGGGGGGAAGTGAGACTTCATTGTAGTGCAGATTTCCTTTGCAAGCTTGCTTGGTTGGCCAAAAAGGGCGTATGCGTTTTTTCCTGAATATATTCAGGAAAAACGCATACGCCCTTTTTGGCTAAGTGCATCATTGTGGACGTTCTGCCTCTTTTCCTATGCTTTCAATGCAATTCCAGTCTACCTCCTGAAATCGGTTTCCTGCAATTCTGCCCCGCTTTCAAGTCCTCTTGGCAGCCTTACTTCAGTATATTTTTGGACGATAGCTGTCATTTATAACTCTGCAGGTTTGTGAATTACAGTGCCCCTGAGCTCCTTTCTTCAACTCGCTTTCTTGTGACCTGGCAGCAACACCGCAGGATGGCTTCAGGCCCTAATCTGGTTCCGGCACGGCACGCTGAGCCTTTGGTTAATTCCTCTTCCTGGTGGGAAACGAGAGTTAAATTTGCCCGTCCAGACACCTCCAGCTAGTCTCTCATTGGTTCTCCCTATTCCTGTTCATCTTCCGCAGAAATTGCAAACTGGGCCAAACAGGAGGTTAAAGGCGCTGACTCTCCAAGTGGGGAGAGTGTTAGTAAAGCGTCTGGAATGTTGCACCCGAGCACCAGGGGAGGAAAACTGAGACATATTTGAACACGTCTCCCGTTCACACGGTTGATCATACTCTGGGTTCCACATGCATGTTATAGCTGAAGGAAGAATACCTTAAACCTGGGTAGTTGGGACCCGTGGAATGGGTACCATGCAATATGACTTCAAAGGGTCTTCATTTGCTCACCGAACCTCTCCAATCCTATCACTGCTGCGTTTATGCCCCTGTACACATGCTTGATTCTCTTTCGGAGACATAGCAATCCATAGGTTTTAAGATACTTAAGAGTCAGGTACATTCTTAGGCGTTTAGTATGCGGTGTTGAGTCCATTTCGTTGAGCAAGGAGTAGCTCTTGTCTATTCCGTATTTGGCTTAAGGAACTTTATCTCTGCTCATTTCAATCTCTGGTTTTATGCAGCACCCCAACTCACCTTTCCCCTTAAGCAAGCATAAGTTGGTTTTCTAAATTTGAGACCCTGTTCTGTTTTGGAATTCAGTTCCTGTGTAGCCCAATTTACATTCCGTGTATTAGTGATATCTTATGATGTTTCTTTTTCTGTGTGACTTATTTCAGTTAGAATCATCGTACCTGAATCCACTCATTATGCTGCTACGGGCCTGATGACATAGATTTCATTGCTGAGTGATACTGCATTGTACGTAAGTACCACAAGTTCTTTATCCATTTTTCACTTTCTGTGATAGAGAACTTGTATGGTAAACGAGGTTCTTGTAAACAGAGGCGTCCCAAATTTTGGGGTGGCTGTGTCTTTTTGATTTTAATTTCCCTAAGCTATAGGACCATAAGTGAAAGTGCCCTAGGCTCTGTTGCTTTGTTTCTTAGATGTTTCAGGAAACACCATACACTTCTCCCCAGTGGCTGTTGGCAATTTACATCCCGCCCATCAGCATAACAAGGCTCCCAGTTCTCCATGGCCTGTCCTGCCTTTCTGGATTTTACACTTTTTTCAGATGGCCCTTTTGACCAGGGGGAAGTGAGACTTCATTGTAGTGCAGATTTCCTTTGCAAGTTTGCTTGGTTGGCCAAAAAGGGCGTATGCGTTTTTTCCTGAATATATTCAGGAAAAAACGCATACGCCCTTTTTGGCCAAGTGCATCATTGTGGACGTTCTGCCTCTTTTCCTATGCTTTCAATGCAATTCCAGTCTACCTCCTGAAATCGGTTTCCTGTAATTCTGCCCTGCTTTCAAGTCCTCTTGGCAGCCTTACTTCAGTATATTTTTGGACGATAGCTGTCATTTATAACTCTGCATGTTTGTGAATTACAGTGCCCCTGAGCTCCTTTCTTCAACTCGCTTTCTTGTGAGCTGGCCGCAACACCGCAGGATGGCTTCAGGCCCTAATCTTGTTCCGGCATGGCACGCTGAGCCTTTGGTTATTTCCTCTTCCTGGTGGGAAATGAGAGTTAAATTTGCCCGTCCAGACACCTCCACCTAGTCTCTCATTGGTTTTCGCTATTCCTGTTCATCTTCCGCAGAAATTGCAAACTGGGCCAAACAGGAGGTTAAAGGCGCTGACTCTCCAAGTGGGGAGAGTGTTAGTAAAGCGTCTGGAATGTTGCACCCGAGTACCAGGGGAGGAAAACTGAGACATATTTGAACACGTCTCCCGTTCACACTGTTGATCATACTCTGGGTTCCACATGCATATTTTAGCTGAAAGAAGAATACCTTAAACCTGGAGAGTTGAGACCCGTATAATGGGTACCATGCAATATGACTTCAAAGGGTCTTCATTTGCTCACCGAACCTCTCCAATCCTATCACTGCTGCGTTTATGTCCCTGTACACATGCTTGATTCTCTTTCGGAGACATAGCAATCCATAGGTTTTAAGATACTTAAGAGTCAGGTACATTCTTAGGCGTTTAATATGCGGTGTTGAGTCCATTTCGTTGAGCAAGGAGTAGCTCTTGTCTATTCCATATTTGGCTTAAGGAACTTTATCTGTGCTCATTTCAATCTCTGGTTTTATGCAGCACCCCAACTCACCTTTACCCTTAAACAAGCATAAGTTGGTTTTCTAAATTTGAGACCCTGTTCTGTTCTGTAATTCAGTTCCTGTGTAGCCAAGTTTACATTCCGTGTATTACTGATATCTTATGATGTTTCTTTTTCTGTGTGACTTATTTCAGTTAGAATCATCATACCTGAATCCACTCATTGTGCTGCTACGGGCCTGATGACATAGATTTCACTGCTGAGTGATACTGCATTGTACGTAAGTACCACAAGTTCTTTATCCATTTTTCACTTTCTGTGATATTGAACTTGTACGGTAAACGAGGTTCTTGTAAACAGAGGCGTCCCAAACATTGGGGTGGCTGTATCTTTTTGATTTTAATTTCCCTAAGCTATAGGACCACAAGTGGAAGTGCCCTAGGCTCTGTTGCTTTGTTTTTTAGATGTTTCAGGAAACACCATACACTTCTCCCGAGTGTCTGTTGGCAATTTACATCCCGCCCATCAGCATAACAAGGCTCCCAGTTCTCCATGGCCTGTCCTGCCTTTCTGGATTTTACACTTTTTTCAGATGACCCTTTTGACCGGGGGGAAGTGAGACTTCATTGTAGTGCAGATTTCCTTTGCAAGCTTGCTTGGTTGGCCAAAAAGTGCGTATGCGTTTTTTCCTGAATATATTCAGGAAAAAACGCATACGCCCTTTTTGGCCAAGTGCATCATTGTGGACGTTCTGCCTCTTTTCCTATGCTTTCAATGCAATTCCAGTCTACCTCCTGAAATCGGTTTCCTGCAATTCTGCTCCGCTTTCAAGTCCTCTTGGTAGCCGTACTTCAGTATATTTTTGGACGATAGTTGTCATTTATAACTCTGCAGGTTTGTGAATTACAGTGCCCCTGAGCTCCTTTCTTCAACTCGCTTTCTTGTGAGCTGGCCGCAACACCGCAGGATGGCTTCAGGCCCTAATCTGGTTCCGGCACGGCACGCTGAGCCTTTGGTTATTTCCTCTTCCTGGTGGGAAATGAGAGTTAAA
Organism: Globicephala melas; assembly: GCF_963455315.2. Taxonomy (NCBI): domain Eukaryota; kingdom Metazoa; phylum Chordata; class Mammalia; order Artiodactyla; family Delphinidae; genus Globicephala; species Globicephala melas. Next base: position 300,313 of record NW_027207369.1, on the reverse strand, counting down.
TTTGCCCGTCCAGACACCTCCAGCTAGTCTCTCATTGGTTCTCGCTATTCCTGTTCATCTTCCGCAGAAATTGCAAACTGGGCCAAACAGGAGGTTAAAGGGACTGACTCTCCAAGTCGGGAGAGTGTTAGTAAAGCGTCTGGAATGTTGCACCCGAGTACCAGGGTACGAAAACTGAGACATATTTGAACACGTCTCCCGATCACATGGTTGATCATACTCTAGGTTCCACATGCATGTTTTAGCTGAAGGAAGAATACCTTAAACCTGGGTAGTTGAAACCCGTGGAATTGGTACCATGCAGTATGACTTC